>NW_019417064.1:63950-94313 GCF_000390285.2 Anoplophora glabripennis
TTATAGATGTCTTGAGAAAGGAAATAAACATTTCCGAAAGCTTGACAACAACACAGTGTTCTTATTGTACTTGCTCTGAGCACTGTTCACTGCAATCCCAAATAAATTACTGGTTTATATATATATATATATATAACAAGCTTCTAAAGCTTTCATATCCAACCATCTCAAGGAGACCTTACAACTGCAAGCTCCTAAAGCTACCATATCACCACTCTCAGGATACCTCACAAACACTAATGGTATTAAACTCGTCAGTACTAATATACTAATAAGCATATAACTCAAAGTGGTAGGTTCAATCGAAAACATTTCTAAGCGAGGAAGTGCTTCTTTTAAGTACAAATATCAAAGTATGGATCGTTATCCTAAGGTCAAGCAACTCATCATTGAAGGAAGACCCACAACGTCGACGTACTCTAACCCAAGCGTCCATTGCGGCTGGCGTGAAGGGTGAAGCGTTTGATCATCTCAGTTATCTTTTCGCAGGCGAGCAAGCGACTAACCCCCCAGCACCACCACGAAAACTAAATACCCAGGTACTATCGCTCAACCTAATAATAGAGATATGGAGGTGCAAAACCACCTTTATATATCGCCAAGGGATACACTCAATCATAATATCAAATATCATTTATTTTTGTTATGCTTTCACATGTAACTTATTTTTGAAAATTGCTAATGTTTCTTTTTAAACATGATGACCTACAGGTTTATGACTAAATTAAATATATATTTTTTTACAATTTGAGTGTACACTTTACGAAATTTATAGTACTTGACGATACATTACAAAATGTTGAAAGTAAGTAAATACTTTCTTATCATTATAAAAATATTATTAACAGCTCCGCTTAATATTTAAAAAATATTGTCTCTACTCTTCGTATTTATGACAAGATGTAGTATAAGAGAGATAGGCACGCAACCAGACTTCTGGACTTGGGAATGAGGAGGCATGATTTTTGTAGATGGACCACTATCATGTAGTTTTAGGTGGGCTATGCCTGGTTACGTGTCTAAAGAGAGAGGACGGCATGTTATTACTTTGTGGACAGCATTAGCATGTTTTCTATCGGTTGATAAGATCGATTCACTAGGCAATGCAGAATTGGAAGGAAACCTATAAAACCTCACTAATTAGGTGGACAATCAAATATCGATTGGTGTCAATAACCTTTCGTATTGACTGATTAGTATAGTATCTTGTATAGTGTATTTTTATAATTGTATTTTGCGAAAATTAAGAATAATACAATCGTTTTTCTCAATATTTATTCGATTGAGGTCAACTAATTAAAGCATGTAAAAGGACAACAAAACAAGTTTTTAATTTTGATATTAATTTTAAAGATGAGTAATAAAAATAACAGAATAAGTAAGTAACAGTAAGTAATAGAATTTGTTCCCTCGTTGCATATGTTCCCACATATTACGGGTGTTCTTTGCACAACCTGAACAATGATAGTGGCGTGGGGCGAAGGAAAAAGTTTTCACTGCAACCTTCTAATTAGACTCCATAATTTTAACAGTAGCTACCTAGTGGTCCCGTACTAGAGCTCAAAACTTATACAACACATAGGCTGCAGTCCCATTTCTCCTGGTCGTTGTTTCCTACTAGGTGGATATTACTCACATCTTTCAATCTACAATATGCAGTTAGTAATCCTACGTTATTATTATTCATATGTGGCTTTTAATTCCTTCTACGGTTATTTGAATAACTGGTCTCTCTCTCTCTCTCTAGAGGTTACTTGAAATCATCTTGAGCCTTATCTTTAATTTATTCTGCATCAGTACATTAGTATTCGAAATCCTCTAGGGCTGTAGATGAGCCTGCCCTGACTAACTCTAGAAAATTGTTCTACAATACATTAATCTAATATTTCACATAAATATTCGTACTGATTCAGTGGGTTTTTCCCTTCTTGATTAATTTACGTTGATATATTTCTGCTACTATGCCTAAACATCGACGCCAGGGAAACGAGCAACCTCTAACCTGGAAATTTTGCCGAACCCCTACTTTGTCCTAGGGTAGGAATCTGGATCACCCATCCAAGTAGTAACAGTGATCAGCGGTGCTTGACTTTTCTTTTCAATGAGTGGGGATTTTGCAATAAATACCAAATGATGTTCGTTATTGTAATTAAAATATCCCTGTTTTATCACTTCAAAGATTTTGGAGATATGACCAATGTTCTATTTTAAATTTCTAACTTAAATTTGTAGGTAAAAGTTCCATTACCAACATCACAACTTGTTATGTAATATGATCTAAAATCAGAATTTCTAGTTTATTTTTTATTCTCAGTATCAAATATTTTGGATATGTTGATTTTATTCACTGGCAGGAAACAACACTTTTCTGGTGCCATTACTATGTAATAATTTTTATGTCTATTTGACAGCATGTATTTTTTCACCCTTCATCCTTAAACTTATCAGGTTCCAAATGTCAATGTGCATAGAACAGAACACACCATATTACTATATTATTTTGCTAGAAAATATAAATTTTCTTTAGCATCAATTTTTTTTATGGGAGTAAGTCAGCCCCGGATCTTCAATTTTTTTTAGGCGGGACAAAAACTGAAAAATGCCGCCCCCACCCACTTGGAGTGTTTGTAATTCGTCTTCATCTCATCGAAATGTTTTTTACGTTTCGGAATTCGTTTGTTCTGCAAAATAGGGTCAACACCACTTTTTTCAGCAACTTCTCCAGCCACTTTTATCCAATATTCCATTGGATTTTGTCTCATTTTTTGCAAAGTTTTGAGCAGACCATCGATTAGTGCGACGGAACGGGCAAGGATAATATCTTCTTTCTGAATTTCTATATTCACTCGATTGATTTCGCGTAGAATATTCGCCCAAATGGTTAAATTAAGAATAAATTTAAAATCCTTTATAGCAGTTAAGAGATGTTAAAACAAAACACTGTCGTGGAGAGAGATCGACGAGGGAGTTTTCGCATATAGCTTCGTCCCTTTCGCACGTACGGTAACCAGACGCGTATTTTGAACTATGCCTACGCGTCTCGCGAATGATAAATGTTCGTGCAGCACGTCTCATTCCGCGCTCTGGGTATCGGTCGAGTTGATATGGCCATGAAATTTCTGTACTTGTACTATTATTTTCCGTGGTCAAAGTTAAGTAAATGATGAGTTGTCCATTCGTCTGTAAAGTGTGAATTTGGCCGCCCTCTGAACTTGCCGCCCGGAGCATAGGCCCCGGCTTGCCCCCCCTAGATCCGGGGCTGGAGTAAGTATGTAATTAACGAGAACAAATTTATATAGAAACAGCACGTATTCTACTTACATCACTATAGTATTTTTTTTTCTTTTATTTCTTTTCATTAAAGATAAAAAAATTATTTCAAAGATCTGCTTTCAGGGTATGGACTGTCGCGCTCTCTTTGCTAATATTCTAGGAACGACTCTAAGCGTCATCGTCGTCGGTGGCGTTTTTTCGTATACGGCTCAACTTTTCCTCGGGCGAACCCCCGTTTTCTGGGCTCTCGTTGATAAGACTATGGTTGTGTGGCCCTCAGTTCAGAGGGAGTGACAGGATAGAACAGAAGCGTGACGTGGTGATAGCTTACCTGTGGGTTTATAGGAATCGGCAAACGTTTTTGATCGCTCATAGTACTGGGTGATTTTTTTTAAATAAAGGTTTTTAATATCATTTTCACTCATGCAACCAAACTAAAATTAGTAGCTATCCCCTAAATTTTTTCAAATGGGAATGGGGGTCAAGTGGGGGGTCATTAGAAAGGGCTTTTAATTCTCTATACATCGATTCTTACATTTTAAAAATCGATTCATTATTTTAGAAAATATGCAGCTTTGAAAATACGAACAATATTTTTGACGAGAAATGCGAAAATCGATTTAATTTTACTTCAAAACTTACGGTATTAGTCAATGCTGAAAATGTCGTCCGCCAACTTGCATACAATGATACAGGCTGTCTTCAAACCGTTGTCGAACATTCTGGAGCACTTCGCGACATACATTAATGATTCGTCCTCGCAGATCTTCCAAGGTAGGTGGAGTGCTGTAAACTTTGCTTTTAATGTGCCCCCAGAGAAAAAAATCTAAAGGATTTAAGTCGGGTGACCGAGGGGGCCACTCAATTGCACACTCGTCCGAAAAACACACATTAAAGAGGAAATTATCGTTTATCGCTCGTTCAGTCATTATTTCGCAAAATTGCAATCGACGATCAAAATCGTCTTCATTTAGCTCTTGCACTAGCCGAATCTTATAAGGTTGGAATTTGTATTTTTTTAATATTCGTTGGACACTTGTACGACTCACTCCTGTCGCAGTAGCCAATTGCATTGTACTCAGCGTTCTATCCATTGCCACTTGCCCCAATACCGCTATTTCCCTAGGTTCATTTAGTACCGGATTTTCAACCTGCCTCTTTTTGTTATGAACGGAGCCAGTTTCGCGAAATTTGGCCACCAATTCGCGAACAATTTTTCCAGACGCATGTTTCTCAGGATGCCGTTGGTTGAACAGTTCGGCGACCCGATTTCCGCATTCATTGTTTTTGAAAAAAAGCTCAATAATTTCTACTCTTTCAATTTAAAAGACTCGGCAGTATTGGTACTCTTCAACTACAAGTCACAAGACAGTTATCTACCAACTTCTTGTGGCCTATCTAAATACGAAACAAAAAGCGGACAATTTTTTGCTCACCAAAATCAGGCTAAAGAATTCGCAAATTTGAAAAAAAAACAGCGAATTCTTTTGAAGGAATTTACCAAGCTAATACCGTAAGTTTTGAAGTAAAATTAAATCGATTTTCGCATTTCTCGTCAAAAATATTGTTCGTATTTTCAAAGCTGCATATTTTCTAAAATAATGGATCGATTTTCAAAAATTAAAAATCAATGTATAGAGAATTAAAAGCCCTTTCTAATGACCCCCCACTTGACCCCCATTTCCATTTAAAAAAATTTGGGTGGTGGCACCCCCACTTAGGGGGTTGAAGATTTTGCTATGCTTTTTGCGCCAAAAGTTGTCCCCCTCAGAAACAAACTTTACCTGTTTTTGGATTTTGCCGAAAAGTTCATTACTACCCTGTAATGCCTTGCGGTACGTTTTCGATGGGCTACCCTGTATATATAACATTTGGGTAATTCAATTCAAACATTTAAAATCTACCCATTTTTAAAACTGTTTAATATTTCTTTATTAAATTTAGCAGAAAGTTTAGGTACTTTGAAAGGCATTAAACTATGATAAAAGGTATATAGAAGATATATAATTAATTAAATATTTTTAAGTTGTTAAAAAATCATTTCGATGAAGTAGGGTTGTGTAATTTTTTTTATATCATTGTCATTTTAAAAGGTTATCTAGTTAAAATGCCATGCCTTTGAATCTTGAAACGCACGTGATGTGATTTATGTTTACGAATAAGAACGTTATTCCTGTGTGCTGTTACTTGAAGATTTCTCCAGGTGAATCCAAACAGAGTACAACTCAACAGTGCATATTCTGTGGGGCAATGACAACATGTTTGGGTAGTGATAAACTCAAAATGGTAGTGATAAATTTTTAAATTACTCTATTTAATTGAAGAATTTATTACTTACTATTTTGTTATATTAAATATAATTCATAAATATGACTACTTGAGTATACCAAAGGTTTCAAAATGCTTATTTTCATAGTATTTTAAAACTTTTTTCTTCTTTTTTGCAGCACATATTTTGCAATTTCTTTGTTAGAAAATATTTTTGGAATAAGAGATCATAGTTTTCAATCAATTTTTAGGTATATTTCAATATATAATTTGTCATAATATATGTACTAAGTATAAATATAGAGAACAAACTGCATATTTTTTAATTTCTTTAAAACATGAAAAATTATTCAAAATTTTCGAAGATCATGTATACTGTGAAAGACTTTAATAATTCATATTTAGATTAATAATGTTTTGTAAAGGGGTACTTATTGCGAGAAGAGGGGGTCATAGTATGAAATTGGGTAGTAATTAATTTATTTTAGAATATGCCCTGCAACTAGCAGAAACTAGAAAATTCAAGCCTGATGTGGGGTGACCAAAAAGTATACCTATATATATTTTTATATTTTCGGAGATAGCTTGTTGCCTTTGTAAATTACCCACTAATTTGAATGGTAATTCGTATTTGCAGTTCTATTATATCTTTTAACGATGTTTTTTTCTCTCTAAAATTTGTATCTAATGAAGTCAATATTTGCTCTTTAATACCAAATATTAGGAATGCTAAAGAAATAATATCATAGACAATTTAGTAATTAATAAAATAGAATAAAAGGTAACCCTGTACACACGCGCTTAGCCCTGATTCTACAGTTAGAAAATCTCTTCAACACGTTTGCTCCCAATGCTTGAAGATAAAATTAGTTCGGATCTTTTGTTGATGCCTTTCATATTACCAATTATCTAATTATATGAATTATTAATTTTATTGTTTGAAATGAAGCCACAGTAAAGTTTTTTTTTCTAATATTTTGACGTTAGATGCAGGTGATGGATTCATAGTTTACGGTGATTGCAATCTACACTAAATGTAATATGAAAAGGCTGTTGGAATCTAGATCACAGTTTCAACTAATTGTTAGTATTGCACTATTCCTTAATATATCTACTCTCATATTATTGGATAAAGCTTATCCAATAACACTTAAGCACACTATAACGTCTTCCCAAATGTGAAGATTACTGTTAAGAATTTATTTTAAGATATCTCTTCTTATTTAGAGTAAATATGATCGTAATTTATTTAAAAAAATTGGTTCCAATGAATTCAATTAATCATAAACGGTTCAACATCTATGTCTGCGATTTAAAAGTGATGATATACATAAACATGTTAATTTTATATCCATTTAATATACATTGGTATAAATATGAAAAATATACCTATATGTTCCCCTCAATCCTTCATTCCTCAACAATACGGTGTTAATAAATAAAAATATAATTTTATTTATTAATCTGTAATTTACATATAGAATCACGTTTTTTCTTATAAAAATACGCAATGAAATTGAAACCATTTCATTTTTTAAATGAATTTTACAGAATTAAAAGTCAAGGTAACATTTTTTATTTATGAAAATATACCACTATTTTGATATAATAGACATGAGTAATGAGTGGATAACCTATAATTCATAGAGATAGGACAATGAGTAATCATTTGTGAATTTTGTTTGCTCAAATATTAATAGTTGTTTACACATTAAATATATGAATTTCTGAAAGAGAGCACTGGAAATTCTAGTGCCTACGTACGTCATGACAACTCTTCTCCATTTTCTTTTATTCGTAAAAATTTCTCTAATAATTCGTTAAAATTCATTAATAACACAGCTACACACAAAAAAAGTTGTCTGTACTTTTCATGCGACATATGTTATCCATAGTACATTTGCCTCCTGATCACGAATCCGGTGTCAGAATTGAGCTAATAATAATAATAATAATAATAATAATAATAATAATGATAATGATAATGATGATGATAATGATAATGATAATGATAATGATAATGATAATGATAATGATAATAATAATGATAATGATAATGATAATGATAATGATAATGATAATGATAATGATAATGATAATGATAATGATAATGATAATGATAATGATAATGATAATGATAATGATAATGATAATGATAATGATAATGATAATGATAATGATAATGATAATGATAATGATAATGATAATGATAATGATAATGATAATGATAATGATAATGATAATGATAATGATAATGATAATGATAATGATAATGATAATGATAATGATAATGATAATGATAATGATAATGATAATGATAATGATAATGATAATGATAATGATAATGATAATGATAATGATAATGATAATGATAATGATAATGATAATGATAATGATAATGATAATGATAATGATAATGATAATGATAATGATAATGATAATGATAATGATAATGATAATGATAATGATAATGATAATGATAATGATAATGATAATGATAATGATAATGATAATGATAATGATAATGATAATGATAATGATAATGATAATGATAATGATAATGATAATGATAATGATAATGATAATGATAATGATAATGATAATGATAATGATAATGATAATGATAATGATAATGATAATGATAATGATAATGATAATGATAATGATAATGATAATGATAATGATAATGATAATGATAATGATAATGATAATGATAATGATAATGATAATGATAATGATAATGATAATGATAATGATAATGATAATGATAATGATAATGATAATGATAATGATAATGATAATGATAATGATAATGATAATGATAATGATAATGATAATGATAATGATAATGATAATGATAATGATAATGATAATGATAATGATAATGATAATGATAATGATAATGATAATGATAATGATAATGATAATGATAATGATAATGATAATGATAATGATAATGATAATGATAATGATAATGATAATGATAATGATAATGATAATGATAATGATAATGATAATGATAATGATAATGATAATGATAATGATAATGATAATGATAATGATAATGATAATGATAATGATAATGATAATGATAATGATAATGATAATGATAATGATAATGATAATGATAATGATAATGATAATAATAATAATAATAATAATAATCTTTATTGCCCAACAGATAAGCTCCATTTACAAGACAAATAAATTACAAACAATATTATATAACAGGAACAATACGTACTACACTCTCTGAATGTACATTAAAAAAAACTAGAACTAAAAAACAAAAAACGAAAAATAAGTTATAACAAAATAGTTATAATCTTTATTGCCCAACAGATAAGCTCCATTTACAAGACAAATAAATTACAAACAATATTATATAACAGGAACAATACGTACTACACTCTCTGAATGTACATTAAAAAAAACTAGAACTAAAAAACAAAAAACGAAAAATAAGTTATAACAAAATAGTTACATGGCCTTACTAAATCTTAGATCTATAGCTCTAATTACTTGATTGAAGGTACTAACATTAATATCACATAAATTTGATGACATAATAAAATTATGACACATAATATGCACTGGAGACTCATCATAAGAGAATTAGACCTTGCCCTAGCAGAGAAAAATGAGCGATTTCCACGAGCATTTGTGCGGAAACATGGAAATAAAACTGACACAACAAAGCCGGGCACTCTAATTTATTATGAAATAAATTAAATTAAATTTTGATACTAGATAGAACTCTACGAAACTGCAGAGAAGCAAAATTGAATCTAATAAGTAAAATAGTATGATTATAACCTCTTCCAGGATAAAAGCCGTCTATTTTAACTGATAAAAATTTTAAAAATCTTCTTTGGATATTTTCAAGAGAAAGCTTTAGGTAGTCATAGCGCGGATACCACACTATTGAACAGTATTCCAGTTCAGCTCTTACGTAAGAATTATATAGACAGTTTCACTAGAAAATGACTGACAGTTGCATATGATACAGCCTAGCATCGTTAATGCAGACGCAGTGATCTTGATAATATGTTTAGCAAATGTTAGCCGTAAGTCAAACAAGACACCTAAGTCATTAATAGAGTCCACTTCCGAATTATTGGATGCAATTTGCGAGTATAATATACAACCTTGCATTTCATTGCATTTAATTGCAGACAGTTATTAGTGCACCACTTGTCTAATAGTTGTAGTTGACTTTGCAACTCCTGACAGTGTTCAGTAACTGATACTTCACAAAACAACTTCAAGTCATCAGGAAATAACAGATTTTTGCAACTAAGCTCAGAAGACAGATCATTAAGAAAGTACAAGAAAAACAAGAGCCCCAAATTGGACCCTTGAGGAACACCCGAGGTTGCTGTAAAATATGAGAACCGTGTCCAAAATACGCAACATATTGCTTTCTTTCAAGAAGATATGACTCGAAAAGGTTACATAAATTACGACTGAAGCCAAACGCGCGAGTTTTTGGAAGAAGTATTCTATGATTAACACGATCAAACGCTTTCGTAATATCGGTGTAAATCACATCTACCTGGCCTTGTAAGTCAATTTCATTAGATGTGAATTGAGTAAATAGGCATAAGTTAGACACCGTGGATCGCCCCTGCATGAAGCCATGTTGATCCCATGAAATTAAGGTTTTTGTAGCTGTATAAATACAATTGTAAATAGCCGTTTCAAATATTTTTTAAAAATTACAAAGCATTGAAACCGGGAGATAGTTCTTCACTTCAATTTTTATACCAGTTTTAAAAATTGGACACTCTCGATAGCTTCCAAATATCGGGAAATGTAGATGTTTTTAATATTAAGTTATATACAGGGTGCCGAAAATTAGTAGGTCAATCCGTTAACCATAGATAGCTGATTTGAAAATAATGGGACTTTCATTATGCCACTTTTCATTTAGGAGCCCCATTTTTTAAATACAGGGACCTATCTATGGTTAACGGATTGACCTACTAATTTTCGGCACCCTGTATAATAGAAAGTGGGTGTAAAAAAGCTCTTACACAATCTCTTACAAGAAAAGCAGTCATTTTGTCTTTTAAACTCCTGATTGTTGTCAGGATTATAATAATTAATAATATTGCATATTCCGGATTTCTTGGCAACAATGAATGACTCTTTGTTCCAGTTGTTGTACACTGTCAACAGGCACTGAATAAACTAAGTGTTTTAAATAATCCCATAGAAAATAGTCTAACGGATTAAGATCCGGCGAACGGGGAGGCCAAGCTACGGGTCCACCTCGTCCAATCCACCGATCTGGATAAGTCTGATTTAGATATTGTCGAACTAATAAACTGAAGTGGGCTGGAGCCCCATCGTGCATAAAAAATGTTTCTAATCTTAATCCATAAGGCAAATCTTCGAGCAAAACTGGTAAAGTGTTTTGTAGAAAATGTAAGTATGCGGGCCCATCTAAACGATGCGGCATAACATATGGTCCTAGTAACCTATTTCCTATAATACCTGCCCAAACATTAATGGAAAACTTATCTTGGAATCGAGCTTCGAAAATCGCGTGAGGATTTTCATCTGACCAAATATGATTGTTATGAAAATTTACCACTCCTTCACGCGTAAATCCTGCCTCGTCTGTAAACAAGACTTTATCGAGGAAATGACGGTCCTGATGGCATTTCATCTGCATCCACTGACAAAACTCCACTCTAGGCAAAAAATCCCGAGGTTTTAGCGCTTGAATTCTTTGCAAATGGTATGGATACAAAAGTTCCTCGTGTAAAATTTCCCATACAACACTTTTGGGAATATTCGTTTGTACTGAAATTCTTCTGGTGCTACTACCTGGATTAGCTTCAATCTGTTGTAGAACAATTTCCTCTGTCTGCGCCGTTCGGGTAGTACGGTTTCGTCCACAATCTCTCTTATTTGGCGTAAAATTACCAGTTTCTCTTAATCTCTGATGTAAACTGCTGAACAGTTTATCAGAAGGAAGCTGGCGATTTGGAAAAGTTTCTTGGTACAACCTCCGAGCTTCCAAAGCACAACCGTTTGCTTTGCCATACATGNGCGTGTGCGTGTGCGTGTGCGTGTGCGTGTGCGTGTGCGTGTGCGTGTGCGTGTGCGTGTGCGTGTGCGTGTGCGTGTGCGTGTGCGTGTGCGTGTGCGTGTGCGTGTGCGTGTGCGTGTGCGTGTGCGTGTGCGTGTGCGTGTGCGTGTGCGTGTGCGTGTGCGTGTGCGTGTGCGTGTGCGTGTGCGTGTGCGTGTGCGTGTGCGTGTGCGTGTGCGTGTGCGTGTGCGTGTGCGTGTGCGTGTGCGTGTGCGTGTGCGTGTGCGTGTGCGTGTGCGTGTGCGTGTGCGTGTGCGTGTGCGTGTGCGTGTGCGTGTGCGTGTGCGTGTGCGTGTGCGTGTGCGTGTGCGTGTGCGTGTGCGTGTGCGTGTGCGTGTGCGTGTGCGTGTGCGTGTGCGTGTGCGTGTGCGTGTGCGTGTGCGTGTGCGTGTGCGTGTGCGTGTGCGTGTGCGTGTGCGTGTGCGTGTGCGTGTGCGTGTGCGTGTGCGTGTGCGTGTGCGTGTGCGTGTGCGTGTGCGTGTGCGTGTGCGTGTGCGTGTGCGTGTGCGTGTGCGTGTGCGTGTGCGTGTGCGTGTGCGTGTGCGTGTGCGTGTGCGTGTGCGTGTGCGTGTGCGTGTGCGTGTGCGTGTGCGTGTGCGTGTGCGTGTGCGTGTGCGTGTGCGTGTGCGTGTGCGTGTGCGTGTGCGTGTGCGTGTGCGTGTGCGTGTGCGTGTGCGTGTGCGTGTGCGTGTGCGTGTGCGTGTGCGTGTGCGTGTGCGTGTGCGTGTGCGTGTGCGTGTGCGTGTGCGTGTGCGTGTGCGTGTGCGTGTGCGTGTGCGTGTGCGTGTGCGTGTGCGTGTGCGTGTGCGTGTGCGTGTGCGTGTGTGTGTGTGTGGACGCGTGTGTGTGTGTGTGTGTGTGTGACTGCGTGCGTGGGTGCGTGCGCGCGTGCGTGGGTGCGTGCGTGCGTGCGTGGGTCCGTGCGTGCGTGCGCGCGTGCGTGGGTGCGTGCGTGCGTGCGTGGGTCCGTGCGTGCGTGCGTGCGTGCGTGCGTGCGTGCGTGCTCGGGTGCGTGNGTTTTCGGGATCACTGATCACGAATCCGAGATCAGATTTATAAAATTCGTTTTTAAAAATTTAATCAATTACCTATGTACTTTAAGAAGGCTACAACATGATTGGATACTCATGTTACAAAATATTACATTATTACATTATTTCGCACTTCTGACCTCGAATTCCTAATCAGCAGTCCCGAAAACCTCCGTATACCATATTTGACGCAAAGATGTTATTTTTTGAAAATTTGGTCGGCCATTTTGGATCCGCAATTTTGAATTTTGCAAAATTGACCTCGGATCCGTGATCAGCGACCCCGAATACCTCCGTATACCAAATTTTGCAGGAATATTATTTTTTAAAAATTTGTTCGGCCATCTTGGATCCGCCATCTTAAATTTTGTAAAATTGACCTCAGATCCGTGATCAGCGACCCCCCCGAAATCCTTCGTACACCAAGTCTGGCGCGCATTTGTTATTTCTTGAAAATTCATGATATCCGACCTTAATTGAACCGTTTTTTTTTGAGGTTAGAAACAGAACCATCAATTCTGACCGCGGATTCACGTTCGGCGGGGTCTTGACCATATAAATGAACATTTTGCTATTTTTCACCTGTTTTTTGAGGTTAGGAAATTCCTGTGATGTGATAGCTCAATTCTGACACCGGATTCGTGATCAGGAGGCAAAAATACTACGGATAACATATGTCGCATGAAAAGTACAGACAACTTTTGTGTGTGTGCGTGTGTGTGTGTATGTGTGTGCGTGCGTGTGTGCGTGCGGGTGTGCGTGCGGGTGTGCGTGCGGGTGTGCGTGCGGGTGTGCGTGCGGGTGTGCGTGCGGGTGTGCGTGCGGGTGTGCGTGCGGGTGTGCGTGCGGGTGTGCGTGCGGGTGTGCGTGCGGGTGTGCGTGCGGGTGTGCGTGCGGGTGTGCGTGCGGGTGTGCGTGCGGGTGTGCGTGCGGGTGTGCGTGCGGGTGTGCGTGCGGGTGTGCGTGCGGGTGTGCGTGCGGGTGTGCGTGCGGGTGTGCGTGCGGGTGTGCGTGCGGGTGTGCGTGCGGGTGTGCGTGCGGGTGTGCGTGCGGGTGTGCGTGCGGGTGTGCGTGCGGGTGTGCGTGTGGGTGTGCGTGCGGGTGTGCGTGCGGGTGTGCGTGCGGGTGTGCGTGCGGGTGTGCGTGCGGGTGTGCGTGCGGGTGTGCGTGCGGGTGTGCGTGCGGGTGTGCGTGCGGGTGTGCGTGCGGGTGTGCGTGCGGGTGTGCGTGCGGGTGTGCGTGCGGGTGTGCGTGCGGGTGTGCGTGCGGGTGTGCGTGCGGGTGTGCGTGCGGGTGTGCGTGCGGGTGTGCGTGCGGGTGTGCGTGCGGGTGTGCGTGCGGGTGTGCGTGCGGGTGTGCGTGCGGGTGTGCGTGCGGGTGTGCGTGCGGGTGTGCGTGCGGGTGTGCGTGCGGGTGTGCGTGCGGGTGTGCGTGCGGGTGTGCGTGCGGGTGTGCGTGCGGGTGTGCGTGCGGGTGTGCGTGCGGGTGTGCGTGCGGGTGTGCGTGCGGGTGTGCGTGCGGGTGTGCGTGCGGGTGTGCGTGCGGGTGTGCGTGCGGGTGTGCGTGCGGGTGTGCGTGCGGGTGTGCGTGCGGGTGTGCGTGCGGGTGTGCGTGCGGGTGTGCGTGCGGGTGTGCGTGCGGGTGTGCGTGCGGGTGTGCGTGCGGGTGTGCGTGCGGGTGTGCGTGCGGGTGTGCGTGCGGGTGTGCGTGCGGGTGTGCGTGCGGGTGTGCGTGCGGGTGTGCGTGCGGGTGTGCGTGCGGGTGTGCGTGCGGGTGTGCGTGCGGGTGTGCGTGCGGGTGTGCGTGCGGGTGTGCGTGCGGGTGTGCGTGCGGGTGTGCGTGCGGGTGTGCGTGCGGGTGTGCGTGCGGGTGTGCGTGCGGGTGTGCGTGCGGGTGTGCGTGCGGGTGTGCGTGCGGGTGTGCGTGCGGGTGTGCGTGCGGGTGTGCGTGCGGGTGTGCGTGCGGGTGTGCGTGCGGGTGTGCGTGCGGGTGTGCGTGCGGGTGTGCGTGCGGGTGTGCGTGCGGGTGTGCGTGCGGGTGTGCGTGCGGGTGTGCGTGCGGGTGTGCGTGCGGGTGTGCGTGCGGGTGTGCGTGCGGGTGTGCGTGCGGGTGTGCGTGCGGGTGTGCGTGCGGGTGTGCGTGCGGGTGTGCGTGCGGGTGTGCGTGCGGGTGTGCGTGCGGGTGTGCGTGCGGGTGTGCGTGCGGGTGTGCGTGCGGGTGTGCGTGCGGGTGTGCGTGCGGGTGTGCGTGCGGGTGTGCGTGCGGGTGTGCGTGCGGGTGTGCGTGCGGGTGTGCGTGCGGGTGTGCGTGCGGGTGTGCGTGCGGGTGTGCGTGCGGGTGTGCGTGCGGGTGTGCGTGCGGGTGTGCGTGCGGGTGTGCGTGCGGGTGTGCGTGCGGGTGTGCGTGCGGGTGTGCGTGCGGGTGTGCGTGCGGGTGTGCGTGCGGGTGTGCGTGCGGGTGTGCGTGCGGGTGTGCGTGCGGGTGTGCGTGCGGGTGTGCGTGCGGGTGTGCGTGCGGGTGTGCGTGCGGGTGTGCGTGCGGGTGTGCGTGCGGGTGTGCGTGCGGGTGTGCGTGCGGGTGTGCGTGCGGGTGTGCGTGCGGGTGTGCGTGCGGGTGTGCGTGCGGGTGTGCGTGCGGGTGTGCGTGCGGGTGTGCGTGCGGGTGTGCGTGCGGGTGTGCGTGCGGGTGTGCGTGCGGGTGTGCGTGCGGGTGTGCGTGCGGGTGTGCGTGCGGGTGTGCGTGCGGGTGTGCGTGCGGGTGTGCGTGCGGGTGTGCGTGCGGGTGTGCGTGCGGGTGTGCGTGCGGGTGTGCGTGCGGGTGTGCGTGCGGGTGTGCGTGCGGGTGTGCGTGCGGGTGTGCGTGCGGGTGTGCGTGCGGGTGTGCGTGCGGGTGTGCGTGCGGGTGTGCGTGCGGGTGTGCGTGCGGGTGTGCGTGCGGGTGTGCGTGCGGGTGTGCGTGCGGGTGTGCGTGCGGGTGTGCGTGCGGGTGTGCGTGCGGGTGTGCGTGCGGGTGTGCGTGCGGGTGTGCGTGCGGGTGTGCGTGCGGGTGTGCGTGCGGGTGTGCGTGCGGGTGTGCGTGCGGGTGTGCGTGCGGGTGTGCGTGCGGGTGTGCGTGCGGGTGTGCGTGCGGGTGTGCGTGCGGGTGTGCGTGCGGGTGTGCGTGCGGGTGTGCGTGCGGGTGTGCGTGCGGGTGTGCGTGCGGGTGTGCGTGCGGGTGTGCGTGCGGGTGTGCGTGCGGGTGTGCGTGCGGGTGTGCGTGCGGGTGTGCGTGCGGGTGTGCGTGCGGGTGTGCGTGCGGGTGTGCGTGCGGGTGTGCGTGCGGGTGTGCGTGCGGGTGTGCGTGCGGGTGTGCGTGCGGGTGTGCGTGCGGGTGTGCGTGCGGGTGTGCGTGCGGGTGTGCGTGCGGGTGTGCGTGCGGGTGTGCGTGCGGGTGTGCGTGCGGGTGTGCGTGCGGGTGTGCGTGCGGGTGTGCGTGCGGGTGTGCGTGCGGGTGTGCGTGCGGGTGTGCGTGCGGGTGTGCGTGCGGGTGTGCGTGCGGGTGTGCGTGCGGGTGTGCGTGCGGGTGTGCGTGCGGGTGTGCGTGCGGGTGTGCGTGCGGGTGTGCGTGCGGGTGTGCGTGCGGGTGTGCGTGCGGGTGTGCGTGCGGGTGTGCGTGCGGGTGTGCGTGCGGGTGTGCGTGCGGGTGTGCGTGCGGGTGTGCGTGCGGGTGTGCGTGCGGGTGTGCGTGCGGGTGTGCGTGCGGGTGTGCGTGCGGGTGTGCGTGCGGGTGTGCGTGCGGGTGTGCGTGCGGGTGTGCGTGCGGGTGTGCGTGCGGGTGTGCGTGCGGGTGTGCGTGCGGGTGTGCGTGCGGGTGTGCGTGCGGGTGTGCGTGCGGGTGTGCGTGCGGGTGTGCGTGCGGGTGTGCGTGCGGGTGTGCGTGCGGGTGTGCGTGCGGGTGTGCGTGCGGGTGTGCGTGCGGGTGTGCGTGCGGGTGTGCGTGCGGGTGTGCGTGCGGGTGTGCGTGTGGGTGTGNGTGTGTGTGTGGGGGTGTGTGTGTGGGGGTGTGGGTGTGGGTGTGGGTGTGGGTGTGGGTGTGTGTGTGTATGTGTGTGTGTGTGTGTGTGTGGATGTGAATTCATTAAAAAATAAAAAATGTTTCTTGTAATTTTTTTTGTAAAATTAACGATTTCTAGGCAAAAAAATTATTTAAAATCAATTACATGGTATAATTGGCATAGGATAGAAATTTTATCGAACTGTCATTTATCTAGGGCCTAGATAAATTACAGATTCTAGGCTATCACGTTGATATTTTATAATGGCCATTTAACTGTTATAATTAATGCAATACCTAATTTTATTAAATATGTGCAGAAACAAACATTCAACATTTAATATAATTTTTAGTTCTTAATAATTTATAATAGTTTGTTGTTTCACATATTTAATAAAATTATTGGATTAATCATAACAATTAAGTTGCCATTACAAAACATCGACGTGATAGCTGCCTACTAGATAAATTACAGTGCGATAAAATTTGTAATTGATTTTAAATAATTTTTTTATTTAGAAATCGTTAATTTTATAAAAAAAAATACAAGAAACCTTTTTTGTTTAGAATAAATCGAGCTATCTGAAATAAATGGTAAAGTAGTAATAAAAAAAAGAGTTACGCATGAAACACGTCTTAAGGGTCTCTACCCCTTACAACCGTAGAGGAAAATCAATACATTGTTTACTGAAATGCCTTCTCGATAGCAGAAAATTTATACTTAATTTCATTTCTGTCACTTTTTGGTATTTCAGAAGAAAATAGAAATCTATTTTTTTGGCACACTCATTAAGCGGTAGCATCTTCACAGGGGATGTTCATATGATAATGTAGTTCTTCAATTGTTTGACGGGCTTCCTCAATAACAGGATTTGGTACTTCAAAGGAAGTGCTTCCCGTGGATGTTGAAGAAACCGCGGCGTCGCCCACGCACTGTCCGTGTTTCCATAGTTTATCGTTCACCTGTCTTCAGTAGTGTTTGTTCGCTACAATTTAAGGGAGAGATTTAATTAAAAAAACAGAATTATGTATGTACGCAGTAGTAAGTAAAAATAATTTTTTACTAACGAAATTCTGCATTAAACGGTTTAAAAACAGTGCGAGTCACACGTGTAAAGTACGTTGTATACATTAGTTAAAGCAACAACGAAACCAATTGTTTTTTGCACGTGTTAAAGACAATGCAGCTGCACGCTCTATATGAATTGGAGAATCTGCATGATGATCACGTGTTACACATACCATTTCGATTTTCGAGTTCTTTCTTGAAAAAGTTTGCTAGTTGCATATTCGTCACTGTAGTGATAGTGTCGTTTGTGAAACGTTTTAAATTTTAATTCGGTAAGTATTAGTATCTACAAAATCTTATTTTATTTACATGGTAATTAATAGGTACTGTTTTCCTTTTCAAATTAAATGTTGAATTACCTACGAATTCAACAAAATTAATAAAAGTGTGTAATTTTTATACAGGGTGTCCGCAAATTTCACCTACAACGTTTGACTGTATATTCACGACGATAATACGATCTACGAAAAAAAATACAAAATTTTTGGTTTTTAAGGTAGAACTGGTAGAAGCCTTCAAAGTTGTCAAAAATGAAACTAATTTAATAACTTCATAACCCTTTTACTGATCGCGTTAAAATGTGGGACACTTATTTGGACTATTATGGCCTATTATTTCTTACAGCTTTAGTGAAATCGATATACTGGGTGATAGTTTTCTCCGGTTACCTCTCCCTTTTAGCGGTCAAAACTTTTACAATGGTCGTATTTTGTTAAAATGGGCAGCAACATTGAAAAGGGCGTTTTATTCAAAAAAAATATTGCCTCTTGAGAAAATCGCATTCATAATTTGCATGTGTGGAGTGATGAGAATCCAAAACAAACACAACAATAATGACATTACCTGATAGCCACAGCAATCAACATCTTGTTTTCATCGCCTACTGAACTCAAAGTTTTAAATCCGTGAAGAATGGCTTTCTGTAGGCGATTTTCAAGAAAATTGTAAAAGTTTTGACCGTTAAAAGGGGGAGGTAACTGAAGAAAAGTATCACCCAATATACCGATTTGATTAAAGTATTAAGAAATAGTACGCCATAATAGTCCAACTCCAAATAAATGTAACAAATTTTAACGCAATCTGTAAAAGGAGTTATAAAGTTATTAATTAAATTACTTTTATTTTTGACAACTTTGAAGGTCTGTAACTCAAAAACCAAAAAGTTTTTATTTAACTTTTTTTCGTAGATCGTATTCATTTATCGTCGTGAATATGCAGTCAAACGCTGTCGATGAAATTTGCGGACACCCTGTATATGCGTATTTTAACTTAAATTCTATTCAATTTGTACCTACGCAGTTTCACCGTTTATTGTACAATTTAGATTCATATTCTATCTAACATAATCTGTAAATTTGTAGTGTTTCAGGTATCTACAATAAAATAATCATGCCACACTTTAAAATTTTATCGAAACGTCAAATGCAAAGAAAAATTAAAAAGAAAAGAAATTTACTAATTCAAAAATGTTTTTCAATAAATAGTGAAGATGAAACTGGTCTTCTTTTACCATGTTTGTCCAGTGTATCATGTGACATCTACATTGATGCGATACCTAGAGAATCAACAACTTCCATAAATAAGTCATTCCCTAAGTCTCAATTATCTGACAATTTTTTAGAACAAAGTACTTCCGAGGACTTTCCGAGTACTAGTTCATGTAACGACGATGTAGAAAATAATGTTATAGTAGATGAATTAAGAAAATGGGCATACGAAAATAATATAACAGCTACAGCAGTTACTCACCTTTTAAAAATTTTGAAGCCTCTTATCAATTTTCTTCCCACCGGTTCTCGAAATTTATTGGAAACGCCGCGTAACACTAGCAACATTATTCATCTCAATAATGGGACAATGATTTATTTGGGAAATCTTGATCAATTATTAATTAGAATGGGTGCTGGTTTAAAAACAAATGTTGCAAAATTATTTTTGCAAGTCAATATCGATGGTTTACCTTTATTTAAAAGTAGCAATACAGAACTATATCCAATTTTGGGGATATGTCCCGAATTGATCGATGACAATCCTTTTGTAATAGCTTGTTTTTGTGGAACGGGTAAACCTAATCCATGTGATAAGTTTTTGGAGACATTTATGGATGAATTTAAACAATTACAATCAAATGGGTTTATTTTTGAAAACAACCAGTATACTATTAATATTAACTTTTTTATTTGTGATGCTCCAGCTAGGGCGTATTTAAAAGGTACGGTCGGACATAATAGTAAACACGGGTGTAAAAATGTAAAATTGTAGGGTATTATAAAAATCATAGAATAAGTTTTTCTGGCATAATCAAACCCATTCACCTATAATTGATCAAGATTTCTATTATGTTGGCAAACCATTCATAAAGTCGGTATCGCCACTTTTAAATATAAATGTTACATTAGTAACTCAATTTCCTCTCGATCCAATGCATTTAATATTTCTAGGAGTTGTTAGGAGAATTTTGGTAAATTATTATATCGATGGGAAGCCTCCATATAAACTCTCACATAATTTGATAAGTACTACGAATGCAAAAATATTAGACATAAGACCATATCAACCATCAGATTTTGTACGTAAATGCAGATCTTTTCGAGATATCAAACGGTGGAAAGCTACAGAGTACCGAAGTTTTTTTCTATATTACGGTATAATAGTGTTGCGCGAAGGCTTGAAAAAAAATCAATTTGAACATTTTTTGTTACTTCATTGCTCTGTTTTTATTTTATCAAATAAACATCTTGTTGCTAAATACATTAATAATGCTGAATCCTTTTTAAAACAATTTGTAGCTACGGCAGGAAATATATTAGGAGTTGAGTTTGTAGTATACAATGTCCATAGCCTTATACATTTGGTAGAAGATGTTCGTAGATATGGTCCCATTACAACGTACTCATGTTTCCCGTTTGAAAATTATCTAGGTTGTTTAAAGAAAAAAATACGTTCAAAAAAACATATATTGCAACAAGTACATCGCAGGCTTTCAGAAAAAGAATAATTTGTACGACGCGCTGCAATGAAAAAAAAAATATATAACAATGAAAGCAAGGATAATAAAACTCTTAAACCTCAACACATATATAACGAAATATATGAAGCTGGCGGTAAAATAATATCATACAACTGTAAGAAAATATGCTTCGATCGGTATATTTTGACAAATTCTTTACCTGATAATTGTATTTTAACCAAATCTGGAAAGATATGTGTAATAAAGAAGATTATTGTAGTAGACGAAACAATACATTTTGAGGGACTTAGTGCTGCTACAACAGATAATTTATATTCGTTTCCCATGCCTTCTTCTGATTTAAACATTTTTTTCTGTAAAGACTTTAGTGAAAAAAACGCTACGGCATTTTCCCAAAATGATATATATTGCAAAGGATTTCTAGTTCCACATAAAAATGGTTATGCCTTTTTCCCTCTAAATCATTATTAAATCAATTCATTCTCACTATTTATAGTTCATTTTTGTTTTATTATTATTTCTTTAAATTTAGTTGCGGAGTGGATTTCTAAAATCTGATCATCATGTTTTACGGTGTGGTTGAATTTAAGCCGACAAAGTATAATTCGAACAAGGAACTCTCTGTAGTACCACTCACATGGTTGATAAAAAATGATAAAAAATGGCCTGCGGGAACAAATAAAGTTCTACTATCTGAATTTATTAAACCGAAACTTTACCGAAAAAAAGTTGGCCACATTACGCAGTTTTAAAAGTACACTTAAAAACTGGTAAGTGCTTCTAATTTTGTTTGTCAGTTTTTATGTATAAATGTTTTGTTGTAAATTTCAGAAAACTACGAGCTAGCTGAGAAGGAGTTAGATCGTTTAATTGCTGAATATGAAGAAAGCGCTAACTTTACTAATCAGAGTGTTGGTAGAAAGTCTGTCATTTACAATTCATCTGAATTAAGTGATGATGATTATGAAGTACCTTTAAAAAAAACAGAAGAAACGTGATGGTCAAAGTACTTATACGTTTCTGTTCTTTTTGCTTGTAATATTTCAAATTATAATTAGTTTCAGATTTTCTTGCATGTGGCTCTTCCAATTTAACATCAGTGAATATTGTGAATATGGATAATAATATAACAAATAGCCCCTGCAACACAATTAATTACAAGTGAGAAATCGCACAGGAGTATGAGTCCTTTTCGCGTTAAAAACATTCAAATTCAAATTGATTATTTTTAGACATACTTGCAACTTTCTGAAGCGAATAATGCAAACAACAACTCAGGCGTTGAACCCTTACAGGAAAATGTACATTTTACCATTCTGTATACTCCTACCGCTTCATCGACTTCGACAATGACTATAGTGGTATGGCAGAAGCTCTTAATAGTGACATAATAATAGGTAAATCGATTTTTTTCAATACCATGATATGTTCTGAAATTATTTTTTTTTTTTTAGGTACTGATCCAATGAATTGTTCAAATTCTTACACTCTCTGCCCTGAAAATACTGGAGCAAATATAATTTAGGTTAGACATTATTAAATCTAAAAGAGAGAAATATTTAATCACAATTTTGTAGGTTTCCAGCAGACAGTTCTATCTGCTCTTGGTACAATACAATCCACTAATGAGCAAATTCTGTTGACAATGCAGGAAATTTTGAGATACAATAAAAAAATTGCAATGGAAAAATTAATTGCTCCCGAAAACTTACCTTCCTTCCCATTAAAAACTTACGAAGAGTTTTTAAATTTTGAAAATTTGATAAAAAAGGACCCTACAGTAAATCAGTACATGGTAGGTACTAAACCAATAATAAGTTTTTTGTTAGCTAAATGAATTTAATGTCTGTTATAGGTACGAAGATTGGCTGCGTTGGGAGGGTCGGGAATTGAAGGTGTGACTAGAAGAATTATGAAATTTTTAATGGACAATCAACTGGGAGTTCAATTTAATTGGAACGAAAGATTTAATAAAGTCAGTTTTGAAGAAACCGGTTCAATGGGTATTGTATATGGTAAATAATAATAGGTAACAACAACATTGTTCTTAAGATTTGTTTTGTTTTAGAAGCCGCAAAACTGAACTTTCCTTCGAATGAGAAAAACGACCTGCGAATAGCGTAGAGTGTAAAGGAATGGTTGAAACATTCAACCACGAGGATAAGTCAAGCTGGGAAACATAGAATGTAGAAATTTATATAATGTATATCTGTACATTCCTTATGATGTATGTATAGTGAAATTAGTTTTTGATATATATATATATATATATATATATATATGGGTTTTTCGATAAAACGCAAGGTTTTCGAGTTATTTATCTAAAATGGTTGAAAAACATGCACTTTTANTATATATATATATATTTTCCACAATATATTATATACCTATCTAAGTATCTTACGTTTTATTTTCATTTAATATACTGCTGTTCACGTTATTACAACCATTTAGTTTACCTTTTCGTAATTAGTAATAAATTTTAAATACTTAATACATTTCTGATATTAATTAATTTTTCATATTATTTGGAGGTGTATAGTGTGTCCCATAATCAAACCTTATCATTGGAATGTCGATAATTATTGTCGATAGAGACAGTCTTAAGTGGTAACTTTCTCTGTTTCTCTATCTATCATCAATAGTAATCGAAATCGCAATGATGAGGTTTGATTATGGGACACACTATACACTTAAAGATAATATGAAAAATTAATACCAGAAATGTATTAAGTATTTCAAATTTGCAATATATTACAAATTACAGAAATTACAAAAACGTTAGAAAATATGTTAAAAACACGTTACTTAAATATTCTTATCCAGATTTTATTTACGTTAACTAAAATCGTTAATTAAACGTTATTTTGAAACGTTAACGTTAAAGCATATTATTACCAAAATTTTCAAATTTAATTTATGTTAATTAAACGTTACATTGAAACGTTAAAGTTAAAGAATAATAATACTAAAAATTGTGGTTTCACATCTACTCATATTAAACGTTTGTAGTTTCGTTATCTGAAACGTGTAAAACCGCGACATTTTAAAGTTGATTGTACGTAAATAAGACACGCTTTTATCAAATGGTGTTAAGACATTTTAAACGTCTTTCTAACGTATGTGTGTTTACTGGGTAGGTAAGCAAATTAATCAAAAACTCTCGCAAAAACTCAAATAAACCAGTTGATTAAATGAAAATCCAATCTGTCTATCTTCTGTATAAACGTATAATAAAGTCAATCTGGAATTATGAAGTCCAACTTTGAAATTGCACGAAACTAACTAATACGAAGATCATCTAAGGAATTCAGTCAAAGCCTGAATATTTAATGCTCTGTGGCAATCGATAATAAAACACTTGATGAGGACTCAGCTATGACTTTAGAAAATGAAATCTATAGAATCATCAGCCAACCTTACTTGTATTTTTTACCATTTTGTTTAGGAAACGATTGTAAAAACCATATTTCTTGAAAATTTTCTTGCGATTTGAAGATACAAACCAAACTTTCCTCTCTCTTACCCGATTACAATAATACATATAAATGTAATACGTTTGCTTTGATACCTACTTTGAACAATATTTTGTTTTATTTACTGTGTAGGTATGTTTTTCGTTGTTAAAACCAAACAAATCTTTAAATTCTCNTATACCTATCTAAGTATCTTACGTTTTATTTTCATTTAATATACTGCTGTTTACGTTATTACAACCATTTTGTCCTTACATTGGTTATCTTTTCGTAATTTGTAATAAAATTTAAATATTTAATACATTTCTATTAATTTTTCATATTATTTGCAGGTGTATAGTGTGTTCCATAATCAAACCTTATCATTGGAATGCCGATAATTATTGTCGATAGAGACAGTGTTAAGTGGTAACTTTCTCTGTTTCTCTATTTATCATCAATAGTAATCGAAATCGCAATGATGAGGTTTGATTATGGGACACACTGTTATGGGTCTATTTTGTCGCCCGGTATAGAGACGAATGTAATATAGTGATGTCAATATTTAAAACATTTCTGCACGAACCAGAAATGAACGGTTTGAGGTTGAAATTAAATACGATAAAAGAAAAAAATAAATAAATGGCTTAAGATTTTCTTAAAAATAAATAATTAAGTACCTTTAAATTCAGTACATTTCGGCAATATATTATAATCTTAATAGAAACTTTTAAAATACACTTTTATCGCCGTCGAGTATAGGCAAAAAGATGTTCAGTTTTTCGCACCGAAATAAAATTGACGATTTTACTACGAATTTTGTCTTGAAAGATAGCAGTCATTCACGCAGCTTGTGGATTTATGTAAATTAAAGTTAATTAAAAGTGTATTGCATTTTACTGATTAGCGTATCTATCGCTGATAGATAGCAGTGTTAATCTGGATTTGCAATTGTACTGTGCAACATATAAAAATTGCAAGAAAAGCTGCCCAATATCCAAGGTATCTAAATACATTCTTTTCCATTAATTATGTGAAGCCACTTATATAACTTTTGTGAGGTGGATTCAATCACCTGCATTAACGTTTATTTCCCTCAACTACGTTCTTTTCTAGGCCTTTTTTTTATTCCCCGTGTGGCTGCCCTTAATTGCTGGTAATTGCAAAATATACTGTGGAGAGAGAGAGCCCCAATAGTACTGCAGTACAATACGAGCCCCAGGCGCGGAGGCGAACGTGCAGGCGACAGACCAGGGCGAAGGTACCAGGACATCCGACCCAGGCGGCGAGGCTTCGCCCGCTTGTAATCTAAAAACATCGGACACAAGGTCTTATTCATTTTTCTACTCATTAATTAGTTAAATTATTGAACTATTATTTTCCCTTAATGCCTTCTCTGTTCACTTAGTTACGACTGTAAACCTGCCAGTATATATACTAAAAGGGACTTTATATTTACCCTAGAGGTGTCTAGGACCCCGCGTATGTGTTTATGACCACCCCTCTCGGGGGTATTTTGACCTATTGCAGCCATATATTTGACCAATCTGCTATTCTTGGCTATTTCATGTTTTGTTATAACAATTGTTATTTGATAATTACTTATCATTAAAGTAGTTTGATTATTATACCTTCTTTTTTTTTGCTATAATTTCTTGTAGTTTTATAACATAGCCTTGGTGCAACCGCAGAGATAGGGACTGCACTTCCACGCCCCATCTCCCTGAGCTACTGGACTCTCTGCAACCTTTGCACATTTTGCCATTAAGGCTATTGTATCTGGCAGTCTCGCCGTTTTTTTTAGTATGCTACTATACCCAAGAGTGGGTGGACGTAGCAACACTATACACTTACAAATAATATGAAAAATGAATACCAGAAATGTATTAAGTATTTCAAATTTGCAATATATTATAAATTATAGAAATTTACATTCTTATCCAAATTTTATTTACGTTAACTAAAATCGTTAATTAAACGTTATTTAGAAACGTTATCGTTAAAGCATATTATTACCAAAATTTTCAAATTTAAGTTATGTTAATTAAACGTTATATTGAAACGTTAAAGTTCAAGAATAATAATACTAAAAATCGTGGTTTCACATCTACTCATATTAAACGTTTATAGTTTCGTTATCTGAAACGTGTAAAACCGCGACATTTTAAAGTTGATTGCACGTAAATAAGACACGCTTTTATCAAATGGTGTTAAGACATTTTAAACGTATTTCTAACGTATATGTGTTTACTGGGTAGGACGATGCTATGCTTTGCAGCTTAGTCCATTGAAATGAAGGCTAAACCTCCATTTTTTCCTCTGTCGATCAAACCTGGGCGCAAATATGTTTTCGATCCTCAGGAATCCGAATCCGCAAAAATTTTTGACCTAGGTGGTCAGGAAAGGGGTCAAAAGGTCAAAAAACCGTAAAAAATAAGGTTTTTCGCAAATATCTCGTAAACTACGGCAAGTAGCAAAAAAATAATTGCACCATCGTGTTCCCAGGGAAATTTTACATCGATTTTATGCTATTGCTTATTAAAATTAAATAAATTTATGTCATCTTTTGGACAATTACTAAGCACGAGAGGGGAAGTGTATATCTCCGGCGGTGGGGAGTAGTACAGCGCGCACCCTACATGTATCGGCTGACTCGCAGTCGACAGCTCTAGCAGGTGTGCCTGTTTGGAATATAATGCGATTTCAAATATAATTAGCCTGCAGTTGTAGTGGATTTTTTTTTGCTACTTTAATTTTTAAATGAAAAACCAAAAATATTACTAATGATTAATGAATGAACAGAAAAAAATTTTTAGAATGAAATACTTATTGCAAAAATGAAATATACAGGGTGTCCCGAAATTAGGGGGTAATATTTCTACAGGGTGTTCTGTGTCGAAAAAGATTACTTTTTCTTTATATAAACGTGGGTCCAAAAATTCTTCCTAAATTTACCATAACTTTTTTGTGCGTTGACTTTTTTTAACTTTTGAAAAGTATGAAATTTCATGATTTTTTATTAAAAAAAGGTACTCTTGGTTCATATTGGTAGAATGTTCCATTTTTGTGTAAAATCCGTTTAAAAATAATGTTATATGTGTTAATCATCGGGAATTGAAATTGTCAATATCGCAGATTTTGAATAACAAATATGCGTTTGACGTTATTTGCATTGACAGTTCAGTTATTTAGTTTTTGTGAATTGTTATCTTCATAAAAATTCTCGAATCTTTAGTAAATGATTATTTGACAAAGAAAAAAAAAACAAATTATTTGCAGCCAAATAAATGAATCCTCTGTTGTAATTCTTCCAAATGATTTATTTCTGTAGCATAAACTACAGCCTTCAACCTACCCCACAGAAAGTAATCTAGAGGATATAGGTCTAGAGACCGAGGTGGCCATGGAATGGGACCATCTCTACCTATCCACTTGAAAGGAAAATTACCGTTTAACCAATTTATGACATTATGGGTAAAGAGAGGTTGTTGATAGTGTAATGTTAAGCGTACTTTTAACGGTGTATCATCCAATAGTTCTCTTACATCATTTTGCAGAAAGTTTAAGTATCCTTCTGTATTCAGACAAACGGGAAACTGGATTGGTCCAAGTAGCTAGGTCCCCTAAAATTCCTGTTCACAAATTTATTGCAAATCTATTTTGAAAATTTGTGCGCTGTATTGCCTGTATTTAATGGATTTTATACAAAAATGGAACATTCTACCAATATGAAACAAGAGTACCTTTTTTTACTAAAAAACTGAAATTTCATACTTTTCAGTCAAAAGTCAAAAAAGTCAACGCATAAAAAAGTTATGGTAAATTTTACCCCCCTCCCCCCCAGTGTTGGAACGTATGTGATGAAAATTTGTAAATTTCGTTTCAGTAGCGGACTGAACACGTAAGAGTTAAGCTAATTACCAAATTTTATAAATTTATCTCTACTGGTTTCGGAGTTATTTAGAAAAAACCATCATCAGATTGTCCCCTTTAATCGGCTATAACTTCCTTAGGAAGAATTTTTGGGCCCACATTTATATAAAGAAAAAGTATTATTTCTCGACATAGAACGCCCTGTAGAAATGTTGCCCCTAATTTCGGGACACCCTGTAGTTCTCTGAAAAATTGACTAGTAAAGCCAATTCTACAAATACTTGTTCATAAAAAAAGTAAAAATTTGTATAAACAATTCTTCACAGAATGACAACCTTTTATTTCTTAATTTTAAAGATAGTAAACTTTTGAGGAATTGAATAATGAATAAAATAAGCCTAGTAGTCCGGACGAATTAGGTTTTTTTTCAAAAATCGGGCCTACCTCGAATTTTATGGGCTTAAAATTAAGTAAGAAATACACAGAATAAAAGCCTAAATTTGTGTATTTGTAGAGATCGAGCGTCATATTGTTTATTATAACAAAAGAAAATAAAACAATTGCTTTTTTTCAGTTTTTCGTTTATATCTCCGAAAATAAGCCTCTAATCGATATGAAGTATACTTAATTATTTTGTTCCTGAGGAAATTTGATACAACGGTAGGCTTTTGCGAAAGCTCACAACATTTTTTTTATTGCAAAATTAGCGGCGAAAAGAAAAATGTGCTAAATTTCGTAGGCAACAACAGTTAATTTTAAGACAATATTTTATACGTCGACCTCTTCTGAGCACGCAAATAAAGTCGATTTAAAAAAAAGCATCTCGGTAGCTGCCTTTTAAATGCCACAATCCATTTGTTAAGGAAGAATTTTGCGAAGATGAGCGCAGCAAGGGCATTACGACGTCACAGCACTCCTCTCTCCTGACTACCGCTCAGTCGCGCGGGTCGCCGCGCGGATCACGCTGCCGTAAACGAACGTTTACTTGATAATTTCTGGGTCGAATCGTTTCAAAAAAAAATTCAACGTATAAAGGAGGTCTTCTACTTCACAACGAGCCCAAGTTTATTACAAAATAGTAAATAGAACAGCCAGAATAAAAAAATATATCTCGGCTCCTATTGGTTGGATCGAGACGCTTTTTTAAGAAATTTATGTTTTTTAAGCACTCTTTCATGCAATTGGTTTGAAATCTGTATATTAAAAAATCGCCGAGAAAAGGATCCTAGTTACCGTTTTTTTTTAGTTTTTTGTTAACAACTTTTTTATTTTGCAACTTAAAAATCTGACATTTGCACAGACGCGAGATAATGTAATTACCTTTCGATTCTTTCGCGTTTTCGAATATATAATATTGCAATACACCGCCATTTTGAAATTGGGGGTCTGGATTCAGGTATTTGTTGAGCACCCCAACAGTTATTTTTTCTTGTAGGTTTATCCAACTTCAGTCAAATTAGTTCTTTTTATTTAATTCTGAAAATTTAGCACATTTTTCTTTTCGCCGCTAATTTTGATATAAAAAAAATGTTGTGAGCTTTCGCAAAAGCCTACCCTTGTAGCAAATTTCCTCAGAAACAAAATCATTAAGTATACTTCATATCGATTAGAGGCTTATTTTCGGAGATATAAGCGAAAAACTGAAAAAAGCAATTATTTTATTTTCTTTTGTTATAAACAATATGACGCTCGATCTTTACAAATACACAAATTTACGCTTTTATTCTGTGTATTTTTTACTTAATTTTAAGCCCATAAAATTCGAGGTAGGCCCGATTTTTGAAAAAAAACCTAATTCGTCCGGACTACTAGGCTTATTTTATTCATTATTCAATTCCTCAAAAGTTTATTATCTTTAAAATTAAGAAATAAAAGGTTGTCATTCTGTGAAGAATTGTTTATACAAATTTTTACTTTTTTTATGAACAAGTATTTGTAGAATTGGCTTNAGGTAACCGCCGTCGCTCAGGCGTCATAGTGACCATAGACGTCACAAAATCAACGGTTTCTGAGTATAAACAATTTAATGTACGAAAAAAATGCAAAAACGGCATTTTCAAGACTCAAAAACAATAACAAAAAATCAAGTTTTTGATGTTACGAAAGTTTAAAAGTAATATTTAAACGTCCCTTGACAAAATACCGAGGAGTTATTTGGTGTAAATACACTGAAATGCGTATTACTTTACCTATTAACAATATACATTTTGACTTGCGCGGCGCGCCGCTCGGGCACTCCACTGTGCGCCGACCCCGTGTATATATTCATCACCTCACTTTTTGATATATTT
>NW_019417064.1:97171-110237 GCF_000390285.2 Anoplophora glabripennis
CAGAATAAAAGCCTAAATTTGTGTATTTGTAGAGATCGAGCGTCATATTGTTTATAACAAAAGAAAATAAAATAATTGCTTTTTTTCAGTTTTTCGTTTATATCTCCGAAAATAAGCCTCTAATCGATATGAAGTATACTTAATTATTTTGTTCCTGAGGAAATTTGATACAACGGTAGGCTTTTGCGAAAGCTCACAACATTTTTTTTATTGCAAAATTAGCGGCGAAAAGAAAAATGTGCTAAATTTCGTAGGCATCAACAGTTAATTTTAAGACAATATTTTATACGTCGACCTCTTCTGAGCACGCAAATAAAGTCGATTAAAAAAAAAGCATATCGGTAGCTGCCTTCTAAATGCCACAATCCATTTGTTAAGGAAGAATTTTGCGAAGATGAGCGCAGCAAGGGCATTACGACGTCACAGCACTCCCCTCTCCTGACTACCGCTCAGCCGCGCGAATCGCGCTGCCTTTAACGAACGTTTACTTGGTCATTTCTTGGTCAAATCGTTTCAAAAAAAAATTCAACGTATAAAGGAGGTCTTCTACTTCACAACGAGCCCAAGTTTATTACAAAATAGTAAATAGAACAGCCAGAATAAAAAAAATATCTCGGCTCCTATTGGTTGGATCGAGACGCTTTTATTAAGAAATTTATGTTTTTTAAGCACTCCTTCATGCAATTGGTTTGAAATCTGTATATTAAAAAATCGCCGAGAAAAGGATCTTAGTTACCGTTTTTTTTAGTTTTTTCTTAATAACTTTTTTATTTTGCAACTTAAAAATCTGACATTTGCACAGACGCGAGATAATGTAATTACCTTTCGATTCTTTTCTGCCGAATTTCGATATCTTGACTTGGGCAGAAGATATACCCGCTCGCGTTTTCGAATATAATAATTTTGCAATACACCGCCATTTTGAAATTGGGGGTCTGGATTCCAGGTATTTGTTGAGCACCCCAACAGTTATTTTTTCCTGTAGGTTCATCCAACTTCAGTCAAATTAGTTCTTCTTATTTAATTCTGAAAATTCAGCATATTTTTCTTTTCGCCGCTAATTTTGCAATATAAAAAAATTTTTGTGAGCTTTCGCAAAAGCCTACCCTTGTAGCAAATTTCCTCAGAAACAAAATCATTAAGTATACTTCATATCGATTAGAGGCTTATTTTCGGAGATATAAGCGAAAAACTGAAAAAAAGCAATTATTTTATTTTCTTTTGTTATAAACAATATGACGCTCGATCTCTACAAATACACAAATTTAGGCTTTTATTCTGTGTATTTTTTACTTAATTTTAAGCCCATAAAATTCGAGGTAGGCCCGATTTTTGAAAAAAAACCTAATTCGTCCGGACTACTAGGCTTATTTTATTCATTATTCAATTCCTCAAAAGTTTACTATCTTTAAAATTAAGAAATAAAAGGTTGTCATTCTGTGAAGAATTGTTTATACAAATTTTTACTTTTTTTATGAACAAGTATTTGTAGAATTGGCTTTACTAGTCAATTTTTCAGAGAACTACAGGGTGTCCCGAAATTAGGGGCAACATTTCTACAGGGCGTTCTATGTCGAGAAATAATACTTTTTCTTTATATAAATGTGGGCCCAAAAATTCTTCCTAAGGAAGTTATAGCCGATTAAAGGGGACAATCTGATGATGGTTTTTTCTAAATAACTCCGAAACCAGTAGAGATAAATTTATAAAATTTGGTAATTAGCTTAACTCTTACGTGTTCAGTCCGCTACTGAAACGAAATTTACAAATTTTCATCACATACGTTCCAACACTGGGGGGGAGGGGGGTAAAATTTACCATAACTTTTTTATGCGTTGACTTTTTTGACTTTTGACTGAAAAGTATGAAATTTCAGTTTTTTAGTAAAAAAAGGTACTCTTGTTTCATATTGGTAGAATGTTCCATTTTTGTATAAAATCCATTAAATACAGGCAATACAGCGCACAAATTTTCAAAATAGATTTGCAATAAATTTGTGAACAGGAATTTTAGGGGACCTAGCTACTTGGACCAATCCAGTTTCCCGTTTGTCTGAATACAGAAGGATACTTAAACTTTCTGCAAAATGATGTAAGAGAACTATTGGATGATACACCGTTAAAAGTACGCTTAACATTACACTATCAACAACCTCTCTTTACCCATAATGTCATAAATTGGTTAAACGGTAATTTTCCTTTCAAGTGGATAGGTAGAGATGGTCCCATTCCATGGCCACCTCGGTCTCTAGACCTATATCCTCTAGATTACTTTCTGTGGGGTAGGTTGAAGGCTGTAGTTTATGCTACAGAAATAAATCATTTGGAAGAATTACAACAGAGGATTCATTTATTTGGCTGCAAATAATTTGTTTTTTTTTACTTTGTCAAATAATCATTTACTAAAGATTCGAGAATTTTTATGAAGATAACAATTCACAAAAACTAAATAACTGAACTGTCAATGCAAATAACGTCAAACGCATATTTGTTATTCAAAATCTGCGATATTGACAATTTCAATTCCCGATGATTAACACATATAACATTATTTTTAAACGGATTTTACACAAAAATGGAACATTCTACCAATATGAACCAAGAGTACCTTTTTTTAATAAAAAATCATGAAATTTCATACTTTTCAAAAGTTAAAAAAAGTCAACGCACAAAAAAGTTATGGTAAATTTAGGAAGAATTTTTGGACCCACGTTTATATAAAGAAAAAGTAATCTTTTTCGACACAGAACACCCTGTAGAAATATTACCCCCTAATTTCGGGACACCCTGTATATTTCATTTTTGCAATAAGTATTTCATTCTAAAAATTGTTTTTCTGTTAATTCATTAATCATTAGTAATATTTTTGGTTTTTCATTTAAAAATTAAAGTAGCAAAAAAAATCCACTACAACTGCACGCTAATTATATTTGAAATCGCATTATATTCCAAAGAGGCACACCTGCTAGAGCTGTCAACTGCGTGTCAGCCGAAACATGTAGCGTGCGCGCTGTACTTCTCCCCAAATACGTTTCACCGCCGGAGATATACACTTCCCCTCTCTTGCTTAGTAATTGTCCAAAACATGACATAAATTTATTTAATTTTAATAACCAATAGCATAAAATCGATGTAAAATTTCCCTGGGAACACGATGGTGCAATTATGTTTTTGCTACTTGCCGTAGTTTACGAGATATTTGCGAAAAACCTTATTTTTTACGGTTTTTTGACCTTTTGACCCCTTTCCTGACCACCTAGGTCAAAAATTTTTGCGGATTCGGCTTCCTGAGGACCGAAAACATATATTAGCGCCCAGGTTTGATCGACAGAGGAAAAAATTGAGGTTCAGCCTTCATTTCAATGGACTACGTGGAGAAAACTCCACGTGAACTTTAAAAAACTTGGGCAGCTATAATGTATATAAGTTAAATTTCAGGCAGTGACGGTGCCTCCCCTAGTAAAAAAAATTAATTTAAAATTTAGTTTAGTATAAACACATGTGCAAGTGACGGAGATACCGGGAGTTACTTTCACTGAAAACCCCAAAAATTCGATATCGTTGGATATTTTGAAATCGATCGTTACCTGTAATTTCTTGTAGTGTTCCAAGAAAAAAAATGTACTTCATTTTATTGGAAAAACGAACCATTTTCAATTTAACACTTGTTTTCATTTTCATTAATGTTACAATCAGTGTCGGTTGGTGCGTGGAGGCTCTAGCGCGGCGCCCGTCGCCCCAGAAATTTCATAGTAAAAAAATGTAATTTAAAATTTAGTTTACAATGTTATCTGGATAATTAAATAGATTAGCCTTATTAAAAGGAAATATTAAATTTGTAACGTGCGAAATTCGTTTGAAAAATTCTGAATACGTGAGTTCCGCGTAGCTCGCTCCTATATTTGTAAAGTATTTACGGCGGTGGTCATGGGTTACCGTCGCGCAGCAGTAAAAGACGGAGTAGGAGTAGCCCATATTTACTACGCAATTTGGGCTCTGTTTAGTCCGACCATCACCAAATACCCTTAAAACTTACTTATTGCTTCCTGTGTGTTTTTTAAAAGATTGTAAAAGTTTAAAATGGTTGTAGACTAATAGTAATGCTGTCTATTGAAATATCAATGGTGCGAGAAATACCATACTTTAATGAAGAAGTAATTGAAACATTTATTTAAGACAAAAGCAGAAGAATGGACTTTCACTAAAAAATAATGTTTGAATGAACACATTTTCCTATATTTCAATTTTTGATTTTTTTTTCAATACCTTAGAACCTAAATTTTTTATGAAATGAAAGTCAAAAGCCGCCTAAAACGAATTGAATTATTGTGTATCTCGATAAAATAGTATCAAAAAATCTGCGGTGATCACTGATTTCGGTTGGCCAACATGTTGCTCATCATTTATGTCTTCACCATCGTTTCTGAACTGCGTATACCACTCATGAACTATGCCACGGGATAAACAATTATTACCATAAACTTGGTTCATCAATTGAAACGTTTCGATAAAAGTTTTACCAAGATTAAACCAAAACTTAATATTAGCTCTTTGTTCGATGATCATTTTTGTGACAAATATACCGTCACTTCAGATGCAATAACTTCACTGCTGATTGTCCAAATGTCATGAAATTTTGACAGTATATCAATAAAGAATCTACTTTTGCGGCGAATGGAACTGCCAGTGTCCTCACTAGAAAAACCTATTTTTCAAAAGTCCTTTTAAAAAAACTTGTTATAACGGGTGTTTTATTTAAGACATCTTTTATTTTTTTTAGATAGGTTCCATTTAAATATAGGGACTGTTAAAAATATATTTCAATTTTCCTTCAATTTACAGTTTTTTTATTTACACAACAGACATTCAACTATATTCTATAAAAAAGAAAAAACATTTCTCGTTACTAACTTATTAAAATGAATTTCACTAATTCAGTAGTGCCAACCTTACAATATTAGAATATAAAATTATATTTTCCAACCTAAAATGAAAATGTTAAACACTTGGAAAAAAATAGTTAATCAAACAAATGACATTTAAAATTTCGAAATCAGAAAAACTTACAGATTTCAGAAATATATAAAAATAGTGTCCGATTAAAAAAAACATAACTTTCATCTAGTCGCAATGCTTATATTATTTTAAATGATTTTTTGAAACTATCAAAAAACCATACAACTTTTATAGGAAACTTTTTTCTTATGATTAAAAACATTTTCAGTAGAAAACCCTGTACATATTATTACATTTATTTTTCATTTGTTTCAGACTGCTATATTCACTGTCGTCCTTTTACCGATACGAGTAGCTATAATATGTTTCTTCGTAACTGCTGGTTGGATATTTGCCAGTATTGGTTTATGGGGTGTTACAGAAAAGGAACTGCGTGACAAACCTTTGGCTGGATGGAGAAAGTAATTTCAAATTTGTCCTTATTGTACTGCACTTTGTATATATTTGTTGCTACTTGCATGTTGAAATACAGCATAACACCGCTTTTCTGTAGAATGTAGATTACCTACTTGCTGTAAATTTAGCTTTTATCGATACTACAAAATCATCACCTGAATTCAATAATAATATCTAAATAATAATAATACAGTAAGCCAGTGGCGTGCAAGTTTTAAAATATTATTACGCCACTGTCTAAAATTAAAACAAAAGTAACTTTAAAGAAATTACGGTATCATTTAATTAATTTTTGAAAAGTTACAATATTTCAAAGAAAAAGTATACTTATCTACATATTTAATTTCAATCAATAAAATTTCACGTAAAATTAAAAATATTATTATTTATTTATCAAATTCATGTCATGTCTTTACTTATGCGTTGAAATAGTAAAATAATAAAAACCGAGTTATTGCTAAAGGTTAAAAATAGTAAAATAATGACGGAACATCAGCAAACGTAAAACCCAATAAAATAATTCATTACAGGGACTCACAAAAAAAAAACTTCTGTAACAGAGACATGAGCCTACGTAGTTCTTGTGTATATGTTGATGCTAAAATCGAATCCGCAGCCGATAGCACACTGCAAATGGAATTTATATTCCTTGGTTTTCTTTTTTAGACATTAATTTGCCTATTTTTACTCAAATAACTCAATTTTTTAAACATTCATAAAAAATTTCTTTTGGATGGTGAATACCAATTTCTATGCTTCCGCCATTTTGGATTTAAGAATTTCTAAATTAAAACCTTATTCGTAATTGGCAACTTTGAAAATCACCGAGTGACAAGTTTCAATTATAATTTTCAAATTTTGAATGCTTTTCTGATTTTTACATCCGTCATATCGGATTCGCCGTCTATCAGCGACACCAAAAACCTGCGGTAACTAAATTCAGGCAAAAATATTCAATGAAAAAATGTGTGACTTAAAGTTGTTAGTGGAACGCTGTTCTGTAAGTGGTTTCCAATCCTTAGAGGGATAAGTTATATCACATTTTTTTTGGTATGTTGTCTATCAACCTATTTTAAGGGATATTTTAGCGTTTTACTAAAAAGAAAATGGCCCGGTAGATCGTATTTTGGGCTGCGGATACGAATTCATCATCAAAAAATACACAAGATCTACGTAATCATGTCTCTGGTACGTATCTTTTTTTGTGGGGCTGTGTAATTATTGTTTTTAGAAAAAATGAGCAACCGTACTGTATATTAACAAATTGTCAGAGGATGCTGGAAAAGATAAATTTTTAAATTTTTTATTTTAGAAAGTGTCGTTTCTTAGATATTATTTATCCAAAATATTCAATTACAAACCTATTACATTTTAAAATTATTTTGAAGTAAATAACGTTCAGTAACAAAGCGCCTGCTTGAATTTAACAAAGATGACTTTAAACGGCCACTTTGAAATAAAAAAATTACTATTTACAAAACATAGGCATAGTTAACTGTCGGGAAACCAGAAGTATCTAATACAATTTTAGAAAGTAGGAGCAAATGGCCTAACATACCGGGTGATTTTTTTACCTGAAACTTTCAAATATCCCAGAAATAAGCACTCTACGATATAAATGTCCGTAATCAAAATTTAATCATTCAACGCAGGAAATATATTAGAGCTAAAATTACTTCCTCTCCCTCCCCGTTACTTGTATGGGGGACGGGGTAACTTTAAAATCTTAAATAGGAATCCGTATTTTTTATTGCAGATTTGGATTCTACGACTAAATGTACGTAGGACTTGTCTGAAACATTATTTTCGATTCATGATAGATGGCGATGTAATCAACGAGATTCAATTTTTTTCGATTTTTTCTTACTGAGAATCTATACATGCTTTCCCCCTCATTATTAAAGGCAACTTGTATGGTGAAAGTACCGAGATATTTTGGAAAATGAACTGCCAACATTACTCGAAGTATTACTTGGAAGTGCGACAGAAGTGTTTTCAACATAAAGGTTGTCCAGCACACTATTCGGTGGTATCACGTGAAGTACTTGATCGTCATTCCAATGGTCGCTGGATCGGTAAAACTAGTCCGTTAAATTGGCCTACTGGATCACCACTTCACCAGATCTAACTTCGCCAGATTTCTTTTTGTGGGACTATCTCAAAGACAAAGTTTACAAACAAGAACCAACAAGACGTAAAAATATGGTTGAACGCATCAGATACGTTTGTGCCGAAATTTAAGCAGTCATTTGAAGTGGGGATTAATAAGTGTATTGAAGTCGAAGACCATCATTTTGAGCACTTACTTTAACTGAAAGATGATGAGGGAAGAGGACTCATGTAAATCAAGCTCTGTGATAAGTGAGAAATCAAGCACCTTTACACGTGACAGGCAAAGCGATTCACGTCAATCAAGCACCCTGATGGGAACAGAAAACTACTAAGTACGTTACGCTAAAACCAGTTTATTCACCAGCCATTTATATTTCTACAGGTAACAGTTTCCCGGTTATTCGAAATTTGCAAAATGAATAAATTTTTTTGGCGGCGAATTTCGAGTATTTACATAAAACGTGATATTTTTTTATTACAAACGAATTTCAGAGTTGTATGCACAGGTTCTCAGTAGAAGAGATCGAAAAAAATGAATTACATCGATTACAGCGTCATCTACCATGAATAAAAAAAAATGTTCCAGACAAATAATACGTATTTTTAGCTGTAGAATCCAAACCTGTAATAAAAAATAGGAATTCCTGTATAAACACCTACAAGAAAAGGGGGGGACTAATTTAGTACTAGTATATTTCCTCCGGGAATGATTAAATTTAGATTATAGACATTTTTTCCTAGAGTGCTTATTTCTCGAAATATTTGAAAGTTTCAGGTTAAGAAGAATCAGCCGGTATAACAAGTCATGGTTGTCAGTCATCTGTTAAAATTTTAAATACTCGAAATTTCTAGTATCAAAATATACGACATAATGTTTAGTCACAGAAAAAATCAAATATACAGATATCTCAGTTTTAATCTATGAAACTTCGGAAGCAGATAGTACAACGAAAAATAATTGTACTTTGTCATATAAACTTATTTCGAAGTCTCAACCGGTTTCGAGGTACACGGTGTTAATAGTTTAAATAATTTCTGAAATAATAGAGATATTTGAACTAAATTTGGTGTACGTTATATCGGGTCATAAAATGCTGTAATATCAAGACTTTTGCGCAACCAGTGGCGGAAATATGGGAAACTCATTCAATCATTTTATCAAGAACCTGTGCAAAATAATAATTGGTTATATTTTTTGAAAAAGTATGCTACTGGGAACAAAAAATCTTCTATCTATCTTTTGTAAGTTAATTCGTACATTTATTTTTAATTAATTAATCAAATCATCATTAACCGCCAGTCAAAAAAAATTGACTGGCGGTAAAAAATGTTTGAGAAATCTAGAAAACATGGAAATTAATGATTCTCTTGAAGTTCTTGTAATAATCTAATAATAATATCATTGATTCGAACTTAATTTTTATTTAAATTAGTTGAAACTAGCCCAAATACATCTAACAGGAATATAAAAAATCCATTAACGCACAATATCTGGATAAAAACTAGACACTGCTGGCTAAGGAAACACCTTTACAATATGAGGAAGTGTGAAACACCTGTTTGTAGGGGCTGTGAACAGGAAGACGAGCCAGTATTCCATGTGCTATGTGAATGCACTGCCGTCTCGTCAACAAGAGAATCTATGTTGGGAGAGCGCTGGCTTTCTATGGCCTATATTAGAGATATCCCCTTGAGCAACGTCACCACCTTTTTCTCATAATAGGTTGGTTAACGGCTCAGGTGGATTGATCTCCTAATGGGAGAAGGTACAAGGGACCCAATGGGGCCTAAGTGCTGTAGCTTTAAAAGCTACCCTCCCCACAATTCCAGATTCCAGAATATCTGGATAATTTGAACAAGGAACAAGAGAAATTCAATTTGTCGTAAAACAGAGACATATATCGACAAAATGTAAGAGACATTTGATGTGGTGTTATTTGTCGACATGTTTGTCTATTACATAAATCTTCCCTGTTCTGGAGCCTTGTTTTATACATTACCTTTTTCACAGTTCCCCATAAAAAGAATTTAAGAGGCGTCAAGTCTGGAACTCTTGACGGTCACGCAGTTAACGGACTGTTGCGACCTATCCACTTTCTCGGGAAAAACTCATTCAACCAACGACTTATTATTACCGCATTGTAAATAGGTGCTCCATATAATTGAAGGTAGAGATTCTGTCTTACATGAAGAGGAAATGCATGTACTGAATCTCAAAAATCATTGTTTAAAAATTCATACAAATCTCTGCGTTTAGATTAATGCAAAAAAGAAGGGCCCGATTATTCGATCACATAAAATCCTACAAAACACGTTAATTTTTTTAATTAAGATTTATGTAATATAATTAGACAAGCATGTCGACAAATAACACCACTCAATTGAGGAGAGTTATTAAAAATAAGAGGAGACGAATTGAAGAGTGCATGGTGGACTAATAGAAAATAGTAATACATATTTAAATATTATTTCGTTGTGAAACTCTTTTCTGGTATTATAAAAAATATATATAATTTGGCTGTCCTATTGTGAGCACCCTGTATGAGTGAAATCAATGAAACTTCATGGATATACCTTCGGTTAATAAAATTATGAAAAAATATCTTGAAAATCTTTTTCACTGTTAATACAGGACACTGCAATAAGTGAAATTTTTCGAAGTTTGCACCTATTTTGTGAACACCCTGTAAAAGCTATAATAATGAAACTTTGTTTTTAGGGTTTTGAGATGTGATCAAATCGAAAATGCTATCCACTTCATTCTTAAAAAAATGCCTAATATGTTTTTTAATTTTTGAGGGTCTTTTCCTAATGATAGTAGGCCGTAGAAAATATCACGTCAAAAAATATAATATCAAAAAGTAGGCCTTTTTGAGTACTACCACATAAAAAAAAGAATTTTGGAAATCGGCCAACGCCATGCTAAATACGGAGGTGTCCCGACTTTAAGTGAAACACACTGTATATATATTTGTTAGCAATAAAAACAAAGTATCGCCAAAGAACCCGTGAATATGTATCATCATTTCTTCGACCATCGATATGTCTGGCACGTCTGACATTTTACAAAACGGAACAGAAAGTACACATCGAATCCCTCTGCAGTTCATTACCACCGTGTTCAATAAAATGTTTTAAATGTAAGTAAATACACATTGTTTTCCCATCCGTACGAAATAAATAGTACTTTCTAATAGCACAATTCAGAGGATTCTCGAGCAATATAGGTACCATCTTTTCTGAGCTCACTTGTGCAAAAATCATCATTTGTCTACGTTTACTCAGTTAATTACTTTGATGAAATTCAAGCGATATTGTGCATTTAATAGAAACACAGAAATAATTCTATGAAAATCCAAATCAAAATGAAAGCAATGATTTAATAAAAATATAGCGCTCTAATTTTAAGTAACAAGTCTCATTCAATGGTCAGTTTATTACTGAATTATCACCATTGGATATTTTCATATTATTTAAAAGTTTTCATAAATCGAATAAGTGATATTTGCAGTACCCTAATGCAAGTTGACATGGCATGATAGTAGTTATGACATACTTACATTTTATGTACAGTGTGATGCAATTGTACGGAATAAATTCATTATTTCAAAAATGGACGACTTTTGAAAAAAATCCCAGAACAAGTCAATTTTAAATTTTGGAAGGCCATCTTGTGATATACATTAATGAGCCGTTACGTCACCCATGTTGACGTAATGGCGTAAGCGACGATTATTTTAAATACAAACGGGGTCATGTACCACCTCATTTGTTCTCTATCCAACGGTATAATTATTTGAATATTTATTTCTACAGGGTCAACAAAAATTATGTATTTCACCTTTTCTAGATATTGGGTGCTAGACTCCTCTATCCAATGTGGATTTTTACTTCTCCAGTATCACTAAGTCTGGCGGTTTACGTGGCCGTTGAACATAAAAGTAGCTTCATCTGAAAAAAGTACCTTCAATCTCTGTTAGATTCGATTCTTCTATCAAAAAATCATCTTCTAACAGCTCTTGAACCAGATGTACTTTGTACGGATGCCACTTTTCCTTTTTATAGTACTCTAACAATAGTTGATTGGTGTACATTATTATCAAGTGCAACTTATGTCGCGCTAGTATGAGGATTTTCTTGAAACGAAAGTCAAGTTTTATGGCCTCAGGAAAGGATTTTCTTCCACTTTTGGGGAGATCTCTAGCATGGCCCGTTTCTCGAAAACTTTTTTTGAATTTTACTTATTACTGATTGTGAAACGGGTTCTCGATTGGAGTATTTAGCATTTAATAAATTACGAACTTCTGTCTGAGTCCTTACATTATTTCCACAGCCAATCCTGATTAAACTTTTAATTCATTCGGGTTCTGTAAGCCTCATTACTAAATTATACTGATTTAAATATTTTATGACTATTGCACTCCTGTCAAATTGAACCAGGCAAATAATTGTATTCCGGATCAATAAAAATAGTAGAAACCACTAAGATATTTTATTTCCAGTAGCGGTCCTTAGCGTTAGTTGAATGAATGAATGAATGAATGAATGAATGGACATTTATTGCAATTTCATACTAATTAAGTAAATACATAATATTGGTTGATTCTGTAGAGATAAATATTCAAATAATTCCACTGTTTGATAGACGATTAGGTTCAAATGAGGTGTCTCATGACCCCTGTTTGTATATCACAAGATGGCCTTTCAAAATTTAAAATTGACGTGTTTTAGGATTTTTTTTAAAGTCGTCCATTTTTAAAATACCTAATATATTCCATACATCATATTGTATGTATTTCAACCAATTTGGTAATTTCAGTTTTTTATCAAAACAATATTTCTAAACTTATTTTTGTTTGAGATAATTTTTTTTAACCATTTTAAAAGTTTTTTCTTTTTACAATCCGACAAGCAACTATGTAGTTGTTATTACTTTTCTTTTTTACTCAACACTATTACAATTGTTACGAGTACATATAAGCATAATCAAATCACACATTCTAAATGCGCCAGTCCTTTAAGCTCGTGCTCGTAAAGATAGAACAATGACAATCTACCACAAATCGGCAAATTTTATTCAGCTCAGAGTACAATCTCTAGGATCCTATTTAACGAATTAATGAGGTATATCGGGTTTACTCAAATGCACAGATGTACTTGAAATTTATATAGCGTTCATATATTTTTGAATCTATATTTTGAGATATTGTTGTTGAAAGTTGTTCATTTTAACATAGGTTTATATGGGAAGATGGACGATGCGGCTCTTTTTTTGACCATAACTGAGAAAAAAATGTAGAAATTGTGAAACAAAACTTTTCCTTAGATAGTACACAGTATTATCTTATTTTTGATGTAACAGTAATGTAAGTTTTGAACATAGTAGAGCTGTATTAATTAGAAACAGAAACCAATAATTGCATTTCTGTCTGACTTGAGGATTAATGTAGCAACGTCGCAATCAGCTGACAGCAAGGAGGGAATACATTTGAAACACTTGATAAAAACGAAATTGATTTCAAACATATACATTTTTCCTAAAT
>NW_019417064.1:114752-179118 GCF_000390285.2 Anoplophora glabripennis
ACGATCATATTCCTCGACATGGCGCCCAACGTGGGGCTCGATTCGAACTTCCGATGTCTCCACCGAGGGCCCATGTCGATGAAACACTACGCGAAGATCATATTCCACGACAAATAGAATTTAATTATTTCAAATTGGCAGCGGGCTTTAGTCCCATAAGAAAAGCATAGGACCCCCCTGCGCTACTGACTTCCCTCAGACCCCGATATACCTCCTTAATAACCCTGAATTGTCAGCTGTCATGCTGCCTTTTTTTTCGTTGTCAACACTTCACTACACAAATGGAGCAAAATTCAAATCTTGCGTGAATTTTGGTACATCCGATAGTTAAAAAAATAATTTTATCAATCAAATACAAACCGACTATATAAAGACTATATGTATAAATGGTGAATAGAATATATAAAGACTATATGTATAAATGGTGAATAGAAATATGACCAACAGTTAATTCGAAAATATGACAAAGAAAAGCTCGATACTTTGGTATTTGCGATTAATTCAGGTTGTGAGTTATAACTGTTTACAGCAACCATCTAAACTTCAATATATTTTTTTAATTTACAGAGTCAATGTAATTTTTGAACAGAGCGAAAAATTTAATTAACAAGGGCTCAAAATATTTGATTCGTTGTTATAATTAAAACCACCCTCCTGAAATCGATCCGAAATTTCACGATTTTTGGTCTATATCTCAATTATTTCGAAAACTATCGAGTTGGCATTTAAAGCAAACAAAATTGAGAGGGACCTTTTCGATACGCTCACGATCTTAAATGCGTTCGTATCACTGTAAATGCGGTTCACTTTTGGCTTACAATCGGAACTTGATTGAATCTAACCGGTTCATTTACGAATAGTTGTGAGTAGAAATATCGCATGCGTCAATTTTAATTTTTTATTCTTTTGACTAAATATTTTTAAAGCATTTATTGAAAAATAATGTCTAAAGGCAATAAAAAAATAATTAAATGAATGTTCAAATTATTCAGTTCTTGAAGAAGTGGCAAACGGCTAAGAGAAATGGAATTTATTGCCACCTAGAAGGTGCTAGAGTTTATAAGTTAAGCAGGTTACTCACCAACATATATGTCGATATACGTACGTACAATGTGACATAGATTGGCATATCAGTTTTCTCCGTAAACCGTCAACGTACAAGTCTCATAGTGTGAATGAACCAGTACCCAAAAATAAGCACTTGCGTGTGTAGAAAAACCTACCATACGTTATTTCTTGCGTATTGATGAATGTACGTACATGTTATGTACGTACATGTATTAAGTCAAGTATGTCAAGAATAACATTGAGTAGAAAAGAAGCAAAATGAGAAATAATAGAAATATAAGAATTTCAATAATAAAGAACACCATAAATTAATTGTATTGCTTTATACCTGTAGACACAAAACATTCTTTCATTTCCAATTCAATAGAACAGAAGAATTGATCTTCCATATACCGCTTCATGGTAGATAATAATATCAATCAGGAACAGATAAATAGATTACACACACATTCCTACAAAAGAGCAGTTACATCCTGACTCTGAATGTATGATTTTTGCAATCAGGATTAGGTCACAACCACAAATGCCTATAAAACAACCAAACTCTAAAGGACGACACACACAAATAATAAATGCAGAAAATGCCACTTATTTCTCAAAACTATGGATCACATAATATCGTGTAGCAAACTATTAGCAAGGGTGAAGTACAGAAGTAGGCATAATGCAGTAGGTACCCAAAATTATAAATCAGGCAAAAGTATTACAATACCAATTGCATAAAGATACAGATCCATATTTTCTATTACACATGAGAGACAGTATTGGGACCTGATTATACACTTTGACAAAATAGTCGTAAGTATCAGACCAGATAGAATCTTAAAATGTAAAAAATATCACTTACATAATATAGCAGCACCATTTGACCAAAATGTAATTAAAAAAAATTAATAAAAGATATAAATCAAGAAATAACAATAGAAATAGGGAGAATTTGAAAAAAAACGAGTGCACGTCGCGTCGTTCCCTTTATTATGTCTACCACACCACAATCGTCCAGTAAACTTCTTTTTAAATAAAAGATGAGCTAATAAACTAGAAATGATAATGATAACTTAATAACTTTTTCTTGCTTAACACAATAATAAAAGTAATTATTAATAATTGATTGTTTTTCCTGTTTGAAATTGTAATGATCTTTGTAACGATCTTAATTATTTTTTAGCCGCGAATTCTTTTAAGACAGGAAATTGAAAACTAGGTACATTTGTGATTTATTCCTGGTCGCTTCGAACACGTCCCCGATATTTAAATAGAAAAAAATAATAACCCTTTTCCTCAATTCAATAACAAAGTTCTAAATTCTGCAGTTACTTACTTGTAGAATTTAGAATTGTATTATTGAACTGAGGGAGAGGTTATTAGTTTTAAGTTAGGTTTGATTTAAATATTGGAATCGAAGTTATGTTCCATGCAACCAAGTGTAAATCGTAAATGTAGTTTTTGATTTTGTACCTTAAAAAGAATTGGCGGCTAAAAAAATTAAAATAGGAATTTTGGTATTTTTGAGACTTAAAATTGCCATAATAAATCTACTTGTACTTACCCTGAGCCATAGAAAAAACAACCAGTTTGATAATGATTTTTATTCTTGCATTAAACAATGAAATGTAAATAAAGTCCAAGAAACATTTTCAGTCATGCTTTAAGGCTAGCTTCCTTATGATGAAAATAAGTTTTAGAAGAAGTTATAGGTCCGAGAAAGTAGTTTCTTATGTCACTTTTTATGATTATATGTATTATTTGGGTAATTTTACTCAAATTTTGGGAAAGTAGGTTTTTCGTGTTTTAAACACGAATATATGCTTGTTTTTGCGATCCGAGCGCGCTTGCCACTACATTGTTTCCTTCAGATTTTTTTCGGATCGATATTTTTCGAAAATGAATAGTTATTTTAAAACAGCACTCGATTTGCTTTAAAAAAGGTATGCTTGTTGCATATCGCTGAAATACACCGTTTTACAGAAAATAACGTTTAAAGTAGATACATAATAAGTTTTGAACTAATACATATATTACAATAAATTATTAATTCAAATGATTATTACAGTCAGTAATGTGGTTCTTATAACAACTGGAAACATAAACTTGAAATTAAACACAGAAAATATGACAACGTGAAATATACTACATATAATAGCAAAAACAATAGTTCCTTTAAATTTGATTTTCGAAATTAGGTTTGCTTCAATGCATTTGACATCTATTTAAGAAATTTCTTCCAACTATTAAGAATGTTGGAAGGATATCCTAATATCATTTGCTGCTGCCAATATTCTTTGCCACAAGTCATTTCTGGTATTAACATTAATATATCCCTGTAAAGAGAAATCCAGAGCATCCAGATCTGGACTTCGTGGAGGCCATGGATGTTCACTCCCTCGTCCAATCCACCGATGGGGGAACACGTTATTTAAATGATTCCTTACTGCTAAAGTAGATTGAGCAGGGGCGCCATCCTATAAGTACCATATACTAGCCCAAATATTTAAAGAGACATCATCCAGCAAATCGAATAAGTTATGCTGGAGGATATTTAAGTAATCATGTACATTCAATGTTACTGGAAGTTCAAAAGGTCCTACAACGTGATCTTCGACTATACCGAACCAAATATTTAATTTAAATTCGTACTGAAAATGATGTACACTCGTACAGTTTGGATTTTCCTCGGACCATATGTGACAATTTTTATAGTTCATCAGTGAATAGAATTTTGCTTATAAAAAGTGGATCTTGTCTCTTTTCGTTTAACACGAATTCACAAAAGTTTATTCTCGCTAAAAGATCTCATGGCAGTAAGTTTTCGACAGGAGTAAAATGGTACATGTGTAATTGTTGTTCGTGTAAAATGTTAAAAACAGTTTACTGATTTAATCCTACCTTGGCGTATATACATTGGATACTTGTGGTCGGGTCATCTTCAACAAATTCCAATACCGCTTTCTTCTGCTGAACAGTTCGAATCACAGGTCGCCCATGACATCTCTTTGGGCGAAAATTTCCAATTTCCCTTAAACAGGTGTGAAAGAATTTTCGGTTGGGCTATCTACGATGAGGCCAGCCCGTGCACTAAAACCTTGCTGGGCATAAACTGATATCATATCGGTCATTTCACTGTTTGTGACGAATAAGTTTGTCGTGGCATTGTACAAGAATACTTTATCAAGAATATTTTATCGCACAAGAATCTAATGCTTTTATGTAAAACTTCCATTGGGTTTGACACTATAAGGATAGCTACCTACTAGAATAATAGTCTTAAATTGAGAAATTGTAGATTAATTTATACATTTGCAGTAATAACTTTAAACGTTATTATATGTAAAACGGTGCATTTCAGCGATATGCAACAAGCAAATCGAATGCTGCTTTAAAATAACTAATCATTTTCCAAAAATATCGATCCTCAAAGAAAGGAAACAATGTTGTGGCTAACGCGCTTAGAACGTCCTGTATATTTATCGAAAAAAACAAGCAGATGTTCCTGTTTATAACTCAAAAAAAACACTACTTTTCCAAAATTTGAGTAAAATTACCCAAATAATAAATTATCGTGAAGAAGTGAAATTAAAAAACTACTTTCTCAGGTCTATAACGTCTTAAGGAAGCAAGGTGGTACCAAGGTAAGTTCATTTAAACACCACGTATAATAATTTACCTAATTTAATTGCTTGGACAGTTCAGTAACGTTACATGGACTTTTGTATGTACTATCGATGTTTGTTTCTCCTGCATTGTGATATTAAATTCGGCTCAAAGCTATACAGATTTTATGTGCCAAAACAATGAAATAGATTTCCGCGGTTGTTAGTATGAGGATTGAATCGTGCCTGAGAATGTTTAAGTTTCGATGTTTCGGCTCCCATTTTGGAGCCATTTTCAAGAGTTTAAAGTTGATTAAAGTTGATGGGTAGGGATGACCGATTGATACCGAGGCCTCAATCTGCTTACTCGTTAGATCGAACTCTAAGGAAACTCTTAGAGGGTATCTGAGAGCCTCGATATGCTTACTTCTTAGAGGATGGAAAATAATGAACGAATACATACCTATTCCCCGGATCGAATCTCTTAAAGAGCCTCGATCTGCCTCGAGTAGTCAGACAGGCTTCAGAGTCGATTGACCGTATAATTTGGGAGATTGAGGCCCCGTAATAGTATTGCAACTTAAATATTCACACCATTATGACCTTCACCTTTCACCCTCTCTAGGGACTGGGAAGATCGAGGTTCCCTCAGAGATTCTCTAATAGGCACCCTAGAAATCTCCGACAGTTCAATCCGAGAAGTAGGTCTCGGTACTTTCGGTCGTTCCTTCTCATTCTTTTACCTTCATTTTCAACCTCTCTAGGGAGTAGGCAGATCGAGGTTCTCTCAGACTCTCACTAACATGCTACTAACTAGGAGTATAGATAGATTGAAGCCTCGTTCGGTCATCCCTTCTTATAATTTTACCTTAACGTTTCCCACTGTCTAATGAGTAGATAGATCGAGGCTCTCAGGGATTCTCTAACAGACTTCTTAGAAATCCCGAACAGTTCGATACGAGGAATAGGCAGATTGAGGTCTAGGTATCGTTCGGTCATCCCTTCGCATCCCTTTTCCATAACCTTCTTTAAAGCTCTTGAAAATGGTACATACGATACACCGGCATTGATGATTTCAGTTGTTCTATTAAGTAGGCTCGATGTAGGCGCCTTTACGTGTTACATTTTACAGTTATAGCAATAGTCTATTTAAGTATGATTAAGTAGTGAATACTAATCTATATTTTTTATCTGTGAACAGTATAGTGCGTCGATTGTGTGCCCGACTAATACGCTGTGTTTTCATTGTTGGAGGATTTCGCCTGAGAGTTCTTGGAAAACAGTCGACAAGAACCTCAGCTCCTGTAGTTGCTTTAGCACCCCATTCTTCATTCATCGACAGCCTCGCTATGGTGTATATGGGGGGACCTTCCATTGTGGCTAAGGGAGAAACGGCATCTATACCTTTCTTTGGGAGTATGTTCTATACTAACACTTAACTTTCTTAAGAATACAGCAATAATAAAAGTTTTCATATCGGTCAGTTAATCACTAAATTAAAAAAATAAATAGAAAATTTAATTGTTTATAATCTCTTAATTGTTCTTAAACACTTAAAATTTTCTTGATTTTATAAAATCAACCTTTACAGATGAAGGGTAACGGTTAAAAAAATTTTGGAAATAAGACCAAGTGCAAGAGATACCTCATTTTTTGAAATAACAAGGGATATCATTGATTGTTTAAACAGTAGTATAGATGTATTTATGATTTCGTACTGACTGATTGACAAATGGTAATTCAAATTAATTGATTTCTGGATGGGATAAACTTAATTGCATTCGCAAATATGAAAAAAAAATCTTAGCCTTAAGCAAATATGCTTATATTTTTTTACAGGTAACTTTAGAACCTAAGTCTTTATTTTTGTCACATGCATAGGTTTTTCTCTTTTTTCTCTCTTGTAATTTGTTTGTGTTTGTAAAGGATTCACAATATCACAACTAATTGTGATATTATCTGTCATCAACACATTTTCGATATGAATCTAATTTGTCAAAAACATAAAAAAAACAAATATTGCTTTGTGCTAATGCTAAAACTTGTAATCGTCTTTTATGACAATTATTGGAAATTAACGCCATTTTTCAGTGACATGTATATAATTAAATAATAAAAAAATATTGCGCTCACTTCTGATTTCGCACAGTCTCTGAATCTAGTAACTGTTATTCTTAATTTTCTGAATGCAAAAAATTCAAATGAATATGATTACTTTTATAGGTATTAAACTAATTCAAATTAATTCATATACAGGGTGTCCGGAAAAGTGATGTCAAAAATAAAGGGGTATATAATAGGGGAGGTCAAAATAGATGTAGTACTTCCTATAACATTTTTTTCCTATCGGGCTTCGTTGTGGAGTTATTCGCTTTCAATGAAAGAAGGTTGAGAATCAAATTCCAATTATAACTTCTAAGTCATTACCATGACAATAATGAAATTTGGGCAATTAAAGTAACTCACGGTAATGTTCATTTGTTTAAACTGATATTCAATATTCCTGGATTATACAGTAGCAGTCGAAATTATCTATTTAAATTTATACATCTTTGACAGCGTTGCCAAATTTGACATTTTTCTTTCATAGTTCGATTCCTCTCTCACTTTGCTTAAAAAAAGGTATAGTATATCAGTCGATATCTTGTACCGTTTTTCAGATAATCGAATTTTATTAACAACATGTATCAAAAATGCTATATTAACATTTTTGTAAAATTTTGGTTTCTTTGGAAATTGAGATCACTGTCAACAAGTATGTATAATTAGTAGTTAGATATTTGTTATAAATCATTTTGACGCCATATTTTGTTAATTCACTATCATAGTGGATTTCAGCTATGAAGAATTTGCAGCTTTTGTAGCTGTTCGGATTTACGCTAACCGCTTTCCAAATAGAATTTGCATATTTAAAGTGACGAAAATCCTCATGCTATTATTCAGACAAAATACCAACAAAAATTTATTATTAATGTATGGATGGGAATAATTGGAAACTTCTTGATGGGGCCACATATCATTGATAACACTTTAAATGTGGATAAATACCTACCTATATTTACTGCAAGAACACCTTAACCCGTTATTGGAAGACGTCCCTTTAAATTTGAAATATCATGTGGCTTATGCCTGATGGTGCACCACCTCCATTTTAGCAGGGTAATAAGAGCTTATTTAAATACAACATTTCCCGATCGATGGTGGAGGTAGTCCTTTTCCGTGGCCGCCTCGGTCTACGATCTCGATATTTCTTTGGAGCCATCTTATGAGTCTTGTTTATTAAACTCCTATAAATAGTAGGGAAGAATTATTAAATGTCATACGCCGACATCATTAAAAATGATCACCACATATCACCTCGGCAAGCCGGACTGTCTACAAGGTTTAGATTATGTAGATGTTTCCTAAAGTGACAGTGTCCCGTTATGAGTCATGTCACTCTCCTGAGCCGGATTTTGTTCAAGCTCAGTAAATCGTTTGCTCTTTCCTTTGAAGGATACTCCATGAGTTAGTTTAATGGCTCAAATTTCATTGTTGTCATGGTAACTTAGATTTAGAAGTTATAATTGGAATTTGTTTCTCAAACTTTTTTCTTTGAAGGCGAATAACTCCACAACGAAGCCCGATAGGAAAACATTTTATATGAAGTACTACATCTATTTTGACCTCCTATGTATACCCCATCATTTTTGACATGACCTGTCCGGACACCCTGTATTTTCTCTAAAATCCTGTCATATGGAATCAAATTCGGGAAATCGCGGGAAATAACTACACTATGGGCTGTATGCCCGACTACTCATATGCAGAGTGGCGGCAGGCAGAGTGGAGCCAACACAGTTAAAATATTTAGAACTTTATGGCATATCCGGTTATACTGGAAGCCGACATTAACTTTCTTATTTTAAATGGAATACCCTATGCATTGTTGCACTTTCGGATTCTACGTGTTTGAGAGTCACTTTATTACATATTTCCTATACCTAGGAGTTATATATTTTCAGATATTAATATTTAAAGAAAAAATGTGACAGATGCAAGGGTTCGTGGAGATGCTAATTAACTATTTTCAGGAGCGTGGTATCAAGTTTATGGTACTTATAAAGGGCACAGGTAACACTATATTATGGTTTACCAACAAATTAAAACATTTAATACTAGGTGTTTAATTTTTGCTGTTACATTTTGATAACTTCAAACAGCTATAACTTTGTTAACATAAATGGAACACTCTATTTTTTTACTCTGTCATATGCAGATTGAAATTTCCTTTCAAGCCATATATGCTTTGTTATGGTTGCCGTTACTACTTTTAGAGATATTTGCAATCCTCTATTTTTTGTGCAGTTTTTCTCGTATCAGACCTGTTATCTAATTGGCCATGACCAGAAACACTCCAAAACTAATTAAAATTAATTGACATTTATCAAGTTAGTTGTCAAATTATTGTTATGTCTGTAATTGTTTTTGCCGAATACTTAAATAAAAATGCTTGTGGATCATTTAAATTATACTAATGAGTATTATTTTGTTTGTTATTTATGGACAATGTAACAAAATAATTTCAACATGTAGAGAATTTGCTGCTTTGCACATTGTCCATAAATAACAAACAAATTAAAATAATCCTCATTACTATAATTTAAACGATCCCTAGGCATTTGTATTTAAATTTTCTGCAAAAGCTATTACAGACAACAATAATTTAACAACTAACATGACAAATAAATGTTAAGTTATTTTAATTGTTTTTGACGTGTTTCTGGTCGTGGTCAATTTGACAATACGAGAAAAACTGTCCAAAAAATAGAAAATTGCAAATATATCTTAAAGTATGGCTAGAAAGGAAATTTCATTCTGCATACGACAGAGTAAAAAATGCAGGGTGTTCTATTTAAGTTAACAAAGTAGTAGCTGTTTGAAGTTATCAAAATGTAACAGCAAAAATTAACTACCTAGTATTAAATGTTTTAATTTGTTGGTATACCATAATTTAGTGTTACCTATGCCCTTTAGAGGAACCAAAAATCCACTTGATATCACGCTCCTGAAAAGAGTTACTAGTATCTCAGCGGATCCTTGCATCTGTCAAATTTTTTCTTTAAAAATTAATATCTCAAAATCTGTAACTCCTAGGTATGGGGTATGGGTAAGTGACCCTCAAATTTCACATAGAATCCGAAAATGCAATAATATTTAAAATAAGAAAGTACTGCCTTTGCTAGGTTGCCAAATTTTCAGATTTATCGGATCAGTACTTTTCGAGATATCGATAGTGGTCATCCCTGGTGAGACACCCTGTATATTATTTGAAGTTGTAGGTAGCTTGCAAGGAATATCAAAAAGGTAGTATTATTGTTAACGGGATATAATCATCCATAATTCAGTTATTCAACGAGGAAAAAATGGTCTTTTTCATTAAAAGCATTGTTCACGAGTAGGTCATGACAATGTTAGAAGCACTATCAGCAGCAAATCATAGATAAAAGTATAATTTAATGCTTTGCTCGTGTTTATGTCAATTTAAGCCACCAAAGTGATATGAAACAATGCAATTATTTTTTTTTGCAAAATAATTGAAAATTCATTTTTACGACCTTGTCCAATTTCTTAATATTTCTTAGTCACACTCTTCCACATTTCAAAAAATTTAGGTACTTTGCTTGTGATTACTTTTAAATTTTTCAAAAAATATGACCCGGTGTAATAAACAAGAAAATAGCAACATTCTTTAGAGTTGTCTACACGCAGAAATTTTTATAAATAATGCATTTTATCATAAATTTACAAATATGTACACAAATTTACAGTAAATAAAAAAAGTGAAACTGCTGTTCGCAGATTTTTTTGTTCATGGACGCACTTTTAAATTATCTGAACTTATTTAAGTATCTTCATTATTTTATAAAACGTTCCAGATTTTTATAGTCATCGGGAACTCTTACAATCTTTCATATCTGTGGTAATATCACAAAAATGTTTCAAATAAAAGTTGTACGAAGTCAATCTATTCTCATTTCAAATTATTTTCGGTTATATAAGGTGTTCCATTTTGTCCTGTAATTAGCTACCTTCAGCTTCTGAAAAGGAAAACAAATAAATATTGTATCTAAGTCGGTACTGCTTCGAGTTATTTGCATTTAAAAAAAATCTAGAAAATATCCAACATTCCGAAATTTAATAAAAAGACGCAGTTTTCACTATACATATTTTGGAGATTTTTATGATTATCAATATTTTTTGCTGATGTTTTCGCGTTTAAAATGCATACAACATAATGAAATTTTGAATGCAAAAATATAGACTGTCAAGATGATGCTGGGTTACCATTTGACATAAAAGTTTCGAAATATTAGAAAAATACTAACAAGATTGTGCAAATAAATCTCTTGTCTAAGCTGCTATGCGATTCTTATGAAAACATTGTCAGATTGAGTACCAATAATAGTATGTTTGACAAAAGGAACGATATAAAATTATTAGAAAAAAACTAAAAAGATTTACAATTGTTTAAAAGGTATACCAACACTATCAAAAAAATTAAATATAATGTTTCTCAAAGCTATTCTATTTTGCATATATTGTAAAGAAAGGCAAATAAAAAACTTTATTTTTTTATAAATCAACAAAGGAAAAATTAAGATTTTGTTAGATAGGGGAATATAGAACGAATTAAGGACATTTATATGGAAAATATGAATATAAAATATTATTTTTACTATTTTGAATTAGAAACAATGTATTATGTTATTATGTGGCATCCACGTTTTAACGTGGAAATGACAAAAAAATATAACCAATTGTCCAAACCTAAGGTGGACTTAGCATGCAGGACCTCTGCTGACTATATATAACGAACCATAAGAAATGGATCCCAGCATACCTTAATAATATCGAAAGGAAATTAAACTTTCCATCTGCTTGTGTCAAATTTAACAAATTATTATATCGGTGATTTGAAATACTGATGTCAGTAAGTACTGTGTTTCTAAAGGATGTCTCAAAATTCACGCAAGAAGCAATTTTGATAGAAAACAAATGTTAATTAAAAATTGTATTTTTTTATTGATTCATGAAGTATACACGAACGCACTCTTTTGTCGAATTTTCCCATGACTGTTTTACATGAATGCGGCTGAATTTCGTTCAAGGCGTAGGTTTGTTGGGATAAACCTTAAACTTCCAAATACTCTAAAGAAAAGGTCTAACGGCGTTAAATCGCATGATCTGGGCCGCCAATTCTGATTACCAAAACGGAGAAGTACACGACCAGGAAATGACTCATGCAGTAATTGAATTTGTTTTCGGACTGTATGGCATTTGACACCGTCTCATTGAAACCACATGTTGTCTACATCCATATTTTGCAATGTAAGCACAAAAAACTGGATTATCATGTCCTCATAGTGGGCACCATTTACTGTTATTGACTGACCAGCCGCATTTTAGAAGAAGAATGGTTGATGATGCCTCCATCTCAAAATCCGCAACAAATAGTGACACGTTGTGGATGCATTTGTTTCTCGACAATCACTCGTAGATTTTGTCGATTAACGAAGCCATCAAGATGAAAATGAGCCTCATCGCTGAAAATGATTTTGTTCGAAAAATCAGCATCCACTCGTTTCATAATCGATTCAACGTACTCTCTTGACTCTGCGTGGTCAGTAGGCTTCAGTTCTTGATTCAATTGAACTTTGTAAGCATGAAGATGCAAATCATTCGTGATAATACACTGCACTATGGGCCAGGAAAATGAAAAAGTGTCTAAAAAGCGACTGCGGAGGTGAGTTCAAACAAATGTCTTGTCGTTACCTAGATAAGCTAAACAAGTTATTTTTAAAGTTTCATTGAATTTGACCGGCTACTCTCAATGTAGCAACGACTTAAACTTTTAAAATCATGTATGAAACCAGCGGTTTTACCTTTCAAATATTTCATTGGTACTATTGTATTTTAACAAATCAAAAGTCTGCTATTGCATCTCATTCATCGGTTTACTTCTATAAATCGTTGTAATAGGGTGCAAAGTACAAAAATAAAAAACAGAGAAAATGGCGGAACGTTATACTTGTACAGAATGTCCCGTTCATGTTTTAAAAAAACATGTGTGCAAGTTCGTCATGGAAAAATAATAGGGGTAGTTCATGTAAAGTTTTTTTCTTAGACGCCCTGTTTTCGAGATACCGTGTGTTGAAGTTGTTACTTTCCAAATGGTTTTCCTTTATTATCTTTAAATCGGCTAAAGATAAATATGTCAAAATATGTACATGAGTAAACATCAACTGTGCGTTAAGAATAATGTGCAAACGGTTTCTTTCTGAAAAGCAGTGTCGCGGATACAGGTCATTGGAGGGGTATAATCGGAAATAATATGTATTAAAAATCAAAATTTCTAAACGGTTCTGTAAACTCTAAAGCATACTTCAAAAAAAAAAGGTATACTTGTTGAAATTCGGTACCATTTTCGAGAAAAATGAAGTTGCATAGAAGAAAATAGGACACAATTTCAGCATCTACTGTAGTATTTCGAGTTTTGCTCATTTATTTAATTGTGCAGCTGTTTTGTTATGTATATCTCCGAGTCTGTTTTCTGTTCTTATCACTTTTTTAAGCATTCATGTCCATCAACAATTCAGTCCATTCAACAATTATTTATTTTAGGAATGGTAGTGTAGTAGTTTACAAAATCTAAAATTATTTGTTAATAGATAATTAATTACCATCATCCATTTATTTTGATTTACTTTTTTAAATGTTAGTTTACAACAAGCTGAAACTTAAAATACATTTTAATTATTAATAATTAATAATTTTTTTTAGTTAATAAAATGTTTTACAATTTAACTGTTTCATGTGATACATAAGAAATTAAAATTATAGTCTTAAACGCAAATACTGTTGGTAGCTAAATGTCTTCAGCTCATTAAATGGTCCTCTTTCAATTTAATATTTTGTTAATGTACTTGTGCCGCTTTATGTGAGCAAAAAAAATGCAGCTTCATTTTTCTCGAAAATGGTACATGCTACCGAATTTCGACAAGTATACCTTTTTTTTGTAATATGCATTGGAGTTTACAGAACTGTTCAGAAATGTAATAAATTTTGACTTTTAACATATTTTTTTTCGATTGTACCACTCCAATTACAATTATCGGCGACACTGCTTTTCAGAAAGAAACCAATTGTATGTTATTCTTAACTCTCAGTTGATGTTTACTCGTGTACATATTTTGCAATTTTATCTTTAGCCGATATACTTAAAGATAATCACAGCCACACAGAAAAAAAAAAGTTGGGTATACTTTTTATGCGACATATATTTTTCGTAGTAATTTGGCCTCCTGAACACGAATCTGGGGTCAGAATTGGCCCATCACGTCACAATTTTTCCTAACCTCAAAAAACTTGTGAAAAATAGTGAAAATTGAGGAAAATTTTCTGGGAAAATTTGGAAAAAAATTTATTTCCACATCAAATAGTACATTTTTATGTAAAAGACTCTGCTGAATTCAAATCCACTGTCAGAATTGAGCTAGAACGTGTGGTTTTTTTTTCTAACCTCAAAAAACCGAGCAGGAATCGCTATTTTCAAATTCTGAGCGGATTTTGACCAGATTTTGTATAAAGGGGTTTTTTGGGTCGCTGATTACGAATATGAATTCACATTGTAAAAATTCAAGATGGCTGATCCAATGTGGCGGGTGTACTTTTTTGAAATGCACCGATTTCAGTAAAATTTGGCATCATAAGGATTGCTGGTTGATCTCACCTTTATTAATCACACATCTGGAGCCAGATTCAAAATCAGCGACCCCAAAAACCTTGAAGTACCACATTTTATAGCAATTGGATCACTTTTAATATTTTGGCTACTTTTTCAAGTTCCTGGCCGATAGTACGCTGTGGAGAGCTTCTCGAAATGTCCAATTCTTGATCATGGTGTCGAATTGATACTCCTAGACTCTCAGCAACACTCTCATGAACTTCTTCGATGTTTTGTATTGAACGATGTGGAGGACGGCCAAAGTGTTTAAGATCCAGTTGATCCAGTTTCCCTGAATTTTTCAATTTGATATCTTTATATACTGTTGATGAAGAATCGCTATTCCGGCCAAATTTTTTACGAAAATTCTGAAACCTTCATAATTTTCAAATTGTCCAACAATAAAAACGCATTGTGTAGCGCACCATGTTTAATAACCCTGAATTGTCAGCTGTGACGCTCTTTTTTTTTTTTGTTAGCAACATTGTATCACACAAATAGTGCAAAATTCAATTTAACGTGAATTTTGGGACACCCGATATTTGAAATGTATTAAGTAATAGAGAAGATATATTTTTCTTGTTTAAGCAAATAGTGAAAACCGCATCTTATTATCATGTTTAGTTTGGAACATTTGGTAATTTTTGAAAAAAATAACGTCAATTAATAGAAGCGGTACGACTTAGACCCAATATATGTTTATTCAAGTAGAACTTAAAATCAAAAATGTAATAATATACAGGGTGTTAATGTACTCTGTATATTTGAAAATAATTTTGAAATGTGAAGAAACTGATTTGATGACTTTTGGTTGACATATGTTTTTGTATTGTTAATACTATCAGAGCTTTGGAAGCGGCTTCGTTTTTAAGATTCAGGATGTTAAATTTTTGAAAACTATAACATTTACCCAAGTATGTCTGGGAATGTTTGTAGTAGAAGTTTGGACTATCGATTGACAAAGTACACTAAGAAACCAGAAATATCGACACCACTGATTTTGGAAATTTGGCAGTTAATTTAATTAGCAATCGTATTTTAAATATAAAATACAGAGTGTCCCTGAAATGTATGTACCAGCAAGCCACCCTAGATCCCTAAGGTCAAACAAAGACGATTTACTCTAATTTACCTACATGCAAAAATGCACAGTAAGGGCACTAGGGGACGTTAAAGTTTTTGAAAAAATATCAACAATCAATCATAAAAAGGAAAAGCTTTGAACAATAAAAAAATGAAATTTGGTATGTGAAAATATATTGGTGAAAGGCTTTTCCTGATGCAATTAATGTTAATTATCGACTATTTTTTTTAGTATTATCTGATTGTCATAGTTTTTTCTGGTGAAAGCTAAAACTTTTTTAAATAAATTGTCTCTTCCAAAATTTTGATAACTCGTACCGTTTAGTCGCAAAAAATTTAACAAATGTCCATCACATGTAGCCCGGCAAATATAAAAATACAAGCAATTTCAGAGTAATCTCATAATAAGAATAGGACAAAATAAATTTTTTGATAACACGACAGCAAGCTAATTATCATAACTTTTTGTTCAGAACTATATTTAAACGATTGTAGTCATGAAATTCTACGATTTTATTATTGGTGTATTCTACATATTAATAATGTTAATGTTTTTGTAGTTTTTTCTAGATACCCCATTTAATGTTTGTGTACGTGTGCGTGATTGTGTATAATAACTTGTATATAATATAGTAATTCATTAGAACAAATGCAATGGAATAGGAACATACGTACATTTGTATCTTAAAAGCAGCACAGGGAACGTGAACTGAGCAAGTTTTGCTCAAGTACACAAACTAAGAAAAAATGTATACCTAGCCTGGCTGCAGTCAAAATTTACCTACAAAATTCACGGCTAACTAGAAAATCGAAAGCTCTTACACAATGTAAAATAAATCCATCAACGTTGTCAGAGACTTGTAAAATGTGATTTTAAACCCCTCTCTGTCTTCAAAATACAAGAGTGACTCTTTTATTTAAATATAGAATTTTACAAAAATACGAGTTAATTCTTTATGGTGCGTTTTTATATAAATTATAAAAAATGTTTTTTTTTATCAATGAAAATACTAAATATTTTTTGTTCAAATCGGGGGGAAAACCGCAAAAGTAATTTGAATTATACCGAGTACTATTTGAATAACACTTTGTAATATTTAAGTATTAAAACAATTACATATGTATGTCACAAGTACCACGCGCGCATGCATCTTTTCTCAAAAAGTTAGTAAAGTGAGAAAAACCAGGTTTGATACAGACGCAATTCATCAAATACTAATAAACTTATGAGACAACATGTGACGTGACAATAGTGTGTTTCTCCAACTTTAGTTGCCTAAATTAATTATCACAAAAAGTGCATACACTTTGTTTTTATATTATGAAAACTCATTTTTTTTAAGTTTTGATGGTTGACAATAAGCTTAACTCCTCGGTTCACTCTTAAATTCTTTAAAACTCAAATATTCACTCACATGGCGATTTAAGAACTCAAAAACAGTCTCTTCATTCAAATAGAAAACAAGTTTTTAAGACTCACCCCAAATGCTCGAGATAAAATTGTTTTAAATTACGTAAAAATTCAAACAAATCAGAAATCAATTTGAATTCAGACAATTTTGCACGAAGTGTCTTACACTGTACCCTAGTTACTCAATACTTGGCTAAACCTTACTGGTGACCAATTTAAGAATAGATATTTTTACGACATGAAGAGTTTAAATAGTTTTGTAAGCAGTTCAGGAATTTCGGAATGAATTTTAAAAAATTCAAGAATTCACATGAGTTCCTTAAGAATATACTTTTATGTTTATCATTACCTGAATTCAAGAATGATTACTCCATCAGAGATGTACAAAAACCCAATAAATAATACATGGTGTAACAGCGACCTTGCATTTTAATATTAGACATAAAATATAATGTTTGATGAATTACTGCAGCTTCTTTAATAGACATTGGACATAATTATAAGTTCATCCCAATTTGAATGAATTTTTTAACAAAACTTTTTTCAAAATAATTTTTCCGAAAAGCGTTTTGTGTCTGCGTTTGTTAAGGTATTTTCTTTGTTTTTCTAAAATTTCAGCACAATTGCATTTTTTATCAAAAAACTATGGCAACTCAAAAAAAGGATTGTGCATTTTTAAGGTCTTGCAACTTGGACAAAATTATAAGTTCGCTAATTTACACTATGAAAAAATTTCACTCTTTTTTTTAATCAATAATGTATCAATTTCTGTCCACACCCGATTGAGTGAAATTTTCACTTTACTCATACAGTACAAATAAAATTTTATGAGTGACACTGTTGCAACAGAAGTAAGTGAATTTTACTCAAATCCGAGTTTCTGCTAACTATCAAGTGAGTGATTTTTTACTCTATTCTGAGTATGTAAAACTAATTAAAAGTTGAATTTTTCTCTAATATGATTTAAATTTAACTACTATTGAGTAATTTTTTACTCAGACTTGGTTCATATTCTCTTTAAATTTAAATATCATTGTCTTAAAACTACTAAGCTGCCACAGTGGTTTCTACATAGATCTGTTTTAGAGACAATATTTTAGGTCTCGATTAAAAGAATTGGTTAACTGATCGGGCGAATAGATTGGCCATAATCTATATTGTACGTTACAGATACGTAAGTAACTATTGGTAACAATCTAACTATCCGTTTATTTAGCCAAAGACTAATCGAAACTCAGTATATTATTGTTTTAATTATGTATTGTAAACAAACCACACAATTGTCACCAAAATAATCGGATAAACGGATACTTGTCCACCTGTGCACGCCATACACCACGCCACGAGATAAATGACCTAATGGGGACGATGGGAATAGACAAAAACAACTCACGACATGGGATGGGGTCACTCAATAATGAGAACATTTACTCCGATTTAAGTACAAGTGTACCAAATACGAGTTTATCTGGAGAAATTTATTTAACGGATACATACAGGGTGATTCAGAACTTATCAAAAAAAAAATCTGGATGTACAGGGGACCCTTACAAATACAATTTTGTAAAGAAAAAATCAAAAAGGGCAGTTCGAAAATGATTTAAAAATACACTTCTGCACGGCACTGGAAACTGGTCCACTGTAAAACCTGACCTCGCACAATGCGACCGGTATGGCGGCGTGATAAAAACGGACAAAAACTTTCGCAAGGAAAGAAATATGTAAATAGAATTTTATCGCACCTATTTTATATCGGCAAATTCAAATGCTTTTGCCTTTATTAATTATTAATAAAATTAATTTGTGTTTTTAAATAATAAAATCATTTGACATACCCGATGCTGCAACAGCAATTGTTCAAAATTTTATCCACTCACGTGTAAACACATTTGGGTCCGTCTTACTCACTTTCTACGAACTAACACAAATGATGTCTTGCTTCACCATAACACAAATGCTTCACCATAATACAAATGTTGTCTTGCTTCACCATAAATTAAAACGATATCCATCAACTCCGAGTTGCTATACACGCAAACCATTTTTGACACTAACTACTAAAAAACTATTGTAAACACCACAGATAACAGGTAAACACTATCGCAACGACGATTGCAAAATCGGATTTCAGTATTCGGAGTCGCTGAGGCCACGTAGCTCTCCACGCGTATTGCGAATGACGCTAGAGACTACAGTTGTCCAGCTATGTAGTGGTTGAATATACTATAACTTCAATAATTTTTTTTTGGGGACTTTTAGGGTTTTTCCAATTTTTTTTTTTTAATATTGACTCCATTTCTCATGCCGCATCTATTCCCAAATTTTTTTGGATAAGTTGTGAATCACCCTGTATATTTAAGTGAAAGTACTCAGTTTTAGTTCAAATATAATCACAAATGAGGAAAATTATCAAAAAGCTCACTGTTGAGTGAAAATGTAATAATTTCACTCAATGAATTCACTCCGTACCTTTCTTGACTGAAAATGTATTCAATAATTTCACTCAATGGACTCATTCAGCTTTCACTCAGCCCGATTTATTTACAGTGTAATTAAACAATTAGTGGTAAAAAACGAATGAAATTAACAAATAGCTGGAGCAACAATTTCACGGTCAATGGAATCGGCGTTTGGGATACATGTTGCTCATTCATTGACTTTTCTATAAATTTCATCAACATCCATCCCTTTTTGCTATATGCGAAATTTTCGAAAACTGACCTTTATTTTACAGTTAACAAATCAGTGAACAATGTGACTCTAGGTACCTTAAATTAGAGGTAATTTAATTACATAAAATAACTAATATTGCGATAAGTCGTTTAGATTTTCGTGGGCAGTAAAATAGTGAAAAAACACGTAAATTTCGACTGGAGTAAAAAGGCATTTTGCCAAAACTAGTCTAACAGTGCGTGGAGATAACTCAAGATCGAGGATTTCTTTGATTTGAAAATAAAAAATAAAGGTATAAATTTTAAAACCAATAATTAATTGTAAACCCAGCAACCACAAATTCTTGAAATGATAAACTTGTTGGTTTAGACTAAATTTCATAGGTCTGGGTTTTGTGGGTTTAGTTTAATGGATTTAGGTTTATTAGGTTAAGTTTTTAGGTTTATGGTTTTAAGATTATACCTTACTTTTTTTTATATTCGTTAGATATTGTTCATATTTTGTAGTATCAAGTATGGGAAACATTTCTGATTGTAATTTATAGTATATATTATTGTTCTAGTATTGTATAGTATTTAAGATATTGCAAGTTGAGTTCCCAAAATATCGCAATTGTCGCAGTGAATAAGAAAGCGGGCATAATTATGAGTATTTTAAAAAATATATATCCCAATATCAATACGCAATGACAGCGACCCAGTTCAATGGCAATCTGTCGGTTGCTATCACCTTGATCATGCAAAATTCATATTTTACACTTTTCAACATCTGAGAGTTTACGACCTTTTACCATTTTTCCAAAAATCGGGAAGGAACATTCGAAAATCATAAAACAATACATTTAACATAATAAAATAATGATAAACGTGATTTACTGCAGTATAATTTTGTCCAAGTTGAGAGGCCTTAAAATGCACATTTTTTGTGTTGCCATAATTTCCTGATAAAGAATGCATTTGAGGTGAAATTTTAGGAAAACAAAGAGAGCACATTAACAAACATGGATATGAATCTGCTTTTCGAAAAATAATTTTGAAAAAAGTTATGATAAAAAATTCATGAATTTATAATTACGTCCGGCACTGCAGATCTCAAAGTAGTAAATTATAAAAAAAAATCCAACTGTCAAGAGAAGTTATATCTATTATATACAAACTTGTATAGGCTATTTTTAATCAAAATGGTTAAGCCTTTTGAATTTTTTCCCTTAGAATTTACCATAAAAAATATGACAAGTGTACGATAATGTTAGAAACATTACTATCAGCCTAATATAAATGAGACGTAATTCAGACTCTTCATAATTATCATTTAGTTTATGTTTATTAATTCAGTTTTACCTATAGATGATGACATGAGGGAACAGTATCGTACTGAGTTTGAAATCTATAGCAGTTAGTAGTCCTTGAGTAATTAATCAAAAACAATATTTCATCTCCCATTTTTGAAGGATAGTTAGGAATCGTATTAAAAAGAAATGTTCTTACTTTTTGATTTGTTTTAGCGAGAGGAATCAGCAGTAAGTTTGTCTCAACAATGCTGTCACACCAGTAAAAAATATATATGTATGCAATTCTTTAATATATATCTTTGTTTATTATTTTTTTTATGAAAATGTTAAGTAATACGGCACGTTCTTAATAATTTATCAAAACATTATGTGCAGTTTATTGCCAACCTAAATTAAACTTTCCGAACTCTACTTAATACTGTTTGTTTTTAGCGAATCATAAAATGAATATAAACATCATATAAACAATATAAATATCGTATAAATTTAAGAAAAATGTTCTGGTTACATAGTAAACGTTAAATATTTGAACGGGTGTATAACATACGAGTAGTTGGTTACTAACATGTTAGTAGGTAAATGTAAATATTATTTTAAATTGGTCTAACTAGACATATGTATCTAACGTATATTTGTACAATATTTCATGTTACCTCCTATTACTAATTTGTCATAAAAATTTACTTATATTTTTCATAAATCTATAGGAAAATGAGAACCATTTTATGCTTTTTGGGAAAAAGCACTTTTCGAGCTGGTGGCATGAATGTTATTGTAAAAGGCAGACAAGCCAGCAGATCTGAGGCTCCTATACTAGTCGCTGCTCCTCACTCGACGTTTTTGGATGGGGGTATTATCTATGTTATCGGTTTTCCCTCCACTATATGCAGACGTGAAAGTGGGGCTAATAACCATATAGGAAGTATGTTTTTTTTTTTATTTTTAAAATCTTTCTTTTATATAAATTCACGAAACTTGTATTCGGCAGCAACAACACTGGATATTCCAAACTATAAAGTACCTAAGTGCTATAGTAGGATTTACATACATACTGGTAGTTTCAAAATACGTATTCTAAACAGCTCTTATCCACATAAGATATGAGATGTTAGTACAAAATAATGGCAAATAAACAAAAAATAATAATTTAGCGGTGTTAAAGAAAGAGTAAAAGTAGCAAATAAATTTAGAAATAATATTTTTCATATTTAGTTTTTCTATTTGTTCTATTAATTAAAATAATCTTGAAAAATTATTATGCAATTTATTCAAAAATTTCAGAAAATTGAACCAGTATTTTTTTCATAAATGTATCATTTTAACAAAGTTTGCATAAACACTTAAAAAAGTCGTAGATGTAGAATTTACGCTTCATGAAAGGGACTGGTATACAGGGTCCGGAAAGGTCATGTCAAATATGAAGGGGTACACAGAGGAGCTTAAAATAGATGTAGTACTTCATAAAAAAATGTTTCCTATAGGGCTTCGTTGTGGAGTTATTCGCCTTCAAAGAAAGAAGTTTGAAAGGAAATTCCAATTATAACTTCTAAGTCAATGACAACAATGAAATTTGGGCAATTAAAGTAACTCATGATAATGTTCATTTCCAAGTTTAAATCGATATTCAATATACCTGGCTTATACAGAAGCAGACGAAATTATCCATTTAAATTTATACATCTTTGACAGCGTTGCCAAGTTTGGCATTTTTCTTTCATAGTTCGATTTTTCTTTTACTTTGCTAAAAAAAAGTCATACTATATATCAGTCGATATCTTGTACTGTTTTTGAGAAAATCAAAATTTATTAACAACATACATGTATTATACTTATAAAAAATGAGATATTAACATTTTTACAAAAATATTGGAAATTGAGATGACTGTCAACAGTGTCAACAAGTATGTATAATTAGGAGTTAGATTTTGTCATAAATCATTTTGACACCATTTATTGATTCGATATCATTGAGGATTTTAGCTATGAAGAATTTGCAGATATTCATCTAATGTACGAACTTGCAGAATGTAATGCTTCTGAAGCTGTTCGGATTTACGGCAACCTCTTTCCAAATAGAATTTGCATATTTGAGGTGACGAAAACCCCCATGCTAATATTCAGACAAAACACTAACAAAAATGTATCGTTAATGTATGGATGGGAATAATTGGAAACTACTTAGTGAGGCCACATATCATTGATGATGCTTTAAATGGGGATAATACCTACATTTACTGCAAGAACACCTTAAAGGTGCGGTTTCGGTAGTGCGTCTGGCGACTGCGACTAGCGACTGCGACTAGTCGCAAATTACTGCTTTAATGCATATTAGATGCACGTGGCAACTGTGAGGCGTTCAAGCCGCGAACGCTGGCGATCGAGTCGCGACGTCGGCGACTCGACTGCCTATGGGACCAGTCTAGCCGCAGTCGCAGTGGAGAAATGGTGCGTTTTTCTGCACATGAAGATGAAATATTAGTAGAACTTCCAAAATATCTCTTTCTTTTTAATTATGAAGTACTCCCCAAACTGTTAGGATTTAATTGACGAAAACATGCCTAAACTTTATTTCATCTTCTTTTAAATGAGCATTAATAAGGAGATTGAAATATCCTTCCCTCTTACCTTGTTTGTATATGTTATGGGCGTCACACCTCTTGTGCAATAAGGTTTGTTTTAACAACTGTTCTTCATAATCTTCTTCTTCTAATAAAATCAGATATATAAGATCTTTCTCATTCATTTTCCCTATTTAAAAGAAATAAAGAAATAAGTAAAATAATGAGAACCTATTATATTAACCACCGGACGTAGACTAATAAGTGAGTCGCGCTTTTCTAGACGCTCCACTGTAAACACCCACGCCGCGCGACTAGCAGCTGCGCTCAGTCGCAGTCGCAAGCCGCAGTCGCCAGACGCACCACCGAAACCGCACCTTAACCCGTTATATAACCCTTTAAATATTTGAAATAACATGTGGCTTATACCCACCACCCCATTTTAGCAGCTTAATCCTCTCGATTTTTTTCTTTGGGTCCATCTTAAAAGTCTTGTTTATCATATTCCTATGAATAATAAGGAAGAATTATTAAATACCATAATTACATACGCCGCCGATATCATTAGAAATGATCACATGTTATTTTGAGTACAGCAGAGGTGTTTGAGCAATTTCAGAAAATGCATTGAAGTTCAAGGAGCACATATTGAACATCTAAACAGTTATCTTTTTCTTTTAATTCTATAGAAGCCAGGATTTTTACAAAAATGTTAGTATCATATATTTTATACAATACCTGAATGTATGTTCTTAATAAAATTCTATTTTCTCAAAAACGGTACAAGCTATCGACTGACGTACAGTATACCTTTTTTTAACAAAGTAAGAGAGGTATCGACTTATGAAAGAAAAATGACATGACCTTTTCGGACACCGTGTATATAGGTACCTAAATGCTAAATGTATGTATTACCCTATAAAATTTTGTAAATTTATCCATATACAACAAATCGACCTCTTCGATTTTTTTGAAACTTTGAGATATTAATCTACTTTGAATTTTATGAGACCCGTATTTTTCCGAAAAAAATTTTTGGTGCTTATCCTGAAAATGAAAATGCTTATTTTTTTCTAGTGGCTATCATTTTGACCCAAATTATGATTTTTTTTCAAAATGTGTAGAATTTTATCAGCTTTTACCCGTTTCTTTCAGAATTCAAATTGCTTTAAAACTTTGCGAGATAAATGAGAAAAACGGCAAAAAGTAATTTTAATTGATTTTATGAAGAACCCCACCTTTTATTTTCACCAAATTTGGATATGTTTTTCAAGGCCAAATAAGCAATCTTTTGACCAAACGGCAATATGCCAACTTGCTCCGTTCGGAAGATACTTGTTTAAAGTCAACTAATCCACTTTGTTTCGAGATTTCCAGTAAGCGCGTTTTCTTGATTTTTAATAAAAAGAAGAAACTGATATGATGAGTCAGGTTAGGTTTTCCTGCATGTGAAACGTAGAAAAATGATCCAAATCGTAAAATTAATTTTATTCTATAAGTTATCTTAAGCGCTCCGGAGAGACTATAATCAAAGTGGATTGCTGCCCTTAGTCGGCCGCAACTATCCCTTCTCCAAACAGAAACCGGGGATCGACGCGCTGTAAATTTATTATCTCCCAAAGATGGTGGACCAATTATTTTTTACGCACCCCCATGATATGGGTATCAAATGAAAGGGCTTGCTGAGAAGAATACGAAAATAAAATGACGTCAATAAAAGCTCATTTAAAAAAAAATTATACATGACCTTATTCTGAATATAGCAATAGTATGTTACAAGATAATTTGATGTTTACTGGTATTGAATTAAGATCACGATGTCTAGTGATATACTCATGTATATCGGATTTTTTTCTAATTTTGTCATATAAGTATCGCGGTTGTTTAATAGCTAAAACTTTATAGGTAAATTACAAAACGTTCATGTAGATTAAACCATTTAGAGTCATACAAAACTGCAGATATACGTTCATATTTTCTAAGGTTATAACAAAATCTAAGGCAAGCATTTTGGATTGTTTGTAAATAATATTTATCTCTTTCTAACAATACAGGCCAGTAAATAATATCACAATATGTTACTCGGGAATGAATTACTCACACATTCATAACTTAACATTAGTAGATAAAATATCCTTATAAATATAACAAAGTTTTAATTTACCAAATTAGACACATGAGAATTAAATCTGAGATTTACATCCAATTCTAAACCAAGATTGTCATATTTTTGTCTTACTTTCATTAATAAATTGATCCTTATCCAAGACGTGATCGACAAAAGAGTAACCGCAAAAAAAAACATTTTTTCGCTCGTTTTTGCGTAGTGTGTAGCAAGAACAGGGAAGGTCGTCCAGAGGTCTCCGTGAGCTTAAATTGATCGTCATTAAAAATCTAGGTGAGCATAATTCGATTTTTCCAATATTTGTCCGACTTACCCTACTTAAGGGGTGGAAACCACCGCTAAAACAAGAAACGTGAGAAAATGGTCGATCAATTCTTGGTAAAAATTGGCGGGAATTTGAATGGCAAGGAAGAGATCAAATATGCTCAAGGTGAAAAACATCCCCCGCATGGGGGTAAAACCACCCCTATTGCCGAAAACCGGCGGCAAATGATGTTCCCTTCATGAATTGCCTTTTTTGTGCCACTCTTCCTTATAAATCCAAATGATATGAAATACATGCCCCCATAATTCGTTCTTCTGTCGGATTCTGATCCGTTACCCCTACTGAAGGGGTGGAAACCACCCCTAAAACAAGAAAACAGAAAAAATGGTCACCAAAATCTGGGTAAAAATTGGCGGAATTCCACATGGCAAGGGTAACATCAAGAATGCCCTCCTAAAAATGCTCAAGGTGAAAAACACCCCCCGCGTGGGGGTAAAACCACCTGTTGCCTCGCCGTTGAAATACTACCCGTATTTCCGGCCTAGACGGTTCAAAATAAAGGACACTCTCGGCTCATTAAAAACTGGACATATATTTTAACATTAGCCACTTCAATAATACATAAAAGGTTGCAAATATTTTGGAGACGTCTTTTTTAAAACATACTTCTACCCTAACAACGTAAACAACAACAAAAACTATTTATATTTTAGGCACATCAGTTACGACATTCTCCCACCTGAGCAACGGTTCACATTATGAAACGTTTATCACAAAAAGGAGTAACAAGATGGCTTAACTATAATACAACTTCTATAACTACTAAGAATACTAATCTACATAACGAGTGGGTATTTTTATCTCTCTACCAATCCGCGTGAAACGCACATTTTGAACGGGTACTCTGCTTTTATACACTCCCGCACTGTCATCACTTTCCTCATCTCCTTGATGAGCTTGGTATCGGCGACCAGGCAGTACCTCCTGTTGTGGGTTTATAGGTCCAGAAATTCCAGAGTCCTCCTCAACGATGCATGCATTATCTGTTGGTGGTGTCTTACTAGTGCATTCTAGGGGAAACAAACGCTGCACCGCGCGAAGTAGTTCGCCTCGTACAGTCTTAATCCGCACTAACCGAGTATACCCGTTTGGAGCTGGTATTAATTCTATAACACGTCCCATTGGCCATTCTACGCGTTTAAGATTATCGTTTTCGACTAAAACAATTTCTCCTAATTTAATCGGCAAATTAGCAGTCTTTTTAACAAAAACTTTTAATTGTCCAAGGTATTCTAGTCTAAAACGTCGACGCAGATGTTCTCGCAATCTTTGTTGATTTCGCGCACTACGTATTAGAGAGTTCCGATCTATCTCGTCAATATCAGGCGTGCCGACCTCGTCTTGGGCGCGCAAAAACATAGCCGGAGTGAGCGCTGTAAGATCGTTTGGGTCATCTGAAATGTAGGTTAGAGGTCTAGCGTTCACGACTGCTTCACATTCACACACAGGGTCAAAAGTGCTTCATAACGAAGATTTGCACGTCCAAGAACCCGACGAAGTAATTGTTTTATCAAACCAATCAGACGTTCAAAAAATCCTCCCCACCACGGCGCACCGGGGGGATTAAAACGCCAAACTATGCGTTGCGTCGATGTTTCGCGAGTAATTTCTTCCCAGTTTAAGTTTGAGAACGCGTTTTCTGCACCTTTAAAGTTTGTCCCATTGTCACTGTATATTACTTTTGGCCTACCACATCTTGCGACAAACCGGCGAAGAACCTGTAGGAAAGTGGCGGTAGACAAGGACAATGTTAACTCCAAGTGAACGGCCCGATATATGGCACAAGTGAATAAACAAATCCAAGCCTTCTCTCCTGATGCTAGGTATAAAGGACCGGCAAAATCCACACCGACTATTTCAAACGCCACAGCATCTCGCACTCTGTCGACGGGCAGTGGGGGCGGATCTACCGTAAACGGTTTCGATGTAAATCTTCTGCAAATAAGACACTTCTTAAGAGTGATCTAATAATGCGTCAGCCTCCTAATAACCAAAATCTTTCACGCAACAGGGAAAGCAAACCTTGTGTTCCGACATGGCATGATCTTTTGTGCGATTCCAGTATCAGATTGTTAACCACAGGGTGCCTTGCTGACAAAATGATGGGAAATCTGTAATTATTTGTATCTTCTCGATTGAGTACTCTTGATTTCAGACGTATTATTCCTGTTTTATCATAAAAAGGACAAAGACCGCTAATTCTCTTATCATTGATATTGGTAAAGCTTTCTGTTTGGACTAGTTTAAAAATCAAATTTTCAGCAGCATCTAATTCGTTAACTGTCAAGTCTCCTCTTTGTATTTTGACGGGATACCTAACGTTGTTTAAATATCTGAATACCCAACCTATCAACCTGACGGTTTTGGTAAAACTACTGAAATAAGATAGATGCCAAAAATCGGAATGTTCTGTATTTACAAGTACTGTAACTAGCTTCTTTCTTCGTTCTCCGGCGATCTCTTCCTCATTAACAATCGGTCTTTCGGATGGCCAATCTGCTCTATCTTGATACAACCAACTAGGACCCTCCCACCATTTCGATTCCAAAAGTTGCTTGGGAGAACAACCTCGTGATGGAAGATCTGCAGGGTTATATGCTCCGGGTACATGACACCACTGTTCTGCTGGAGTCAATCGTCTGATTTCATTAACCCTGTTCCACACAAATGTTCCCCATTCCTCCTGGCTCTGAATCCATGTTATAACAGTTGATGAATCACACCAGAAAAAACAATCAAAGTTGCTTGTAAGGTTATCCGCAACTTGCTTATAAAGTCTAGCAGCTATTGTTGCTCCCATAAGCTCCAAACGCGGAATTGTTAATTTTCTCAATGGCGCAACCCTAGATTTTGCAGCCAATAAATGTATGGATACATTTTTATCCTTTTCGACTCTGCAAAATACCACTGTAGCATATGCTTTTTGGCTGGCATCGCAGAAGACGTGGATGTTCAAGTTTTGTACATCTTTAGAACCGGTAGAAATCCAACGAGGAATTTCTACTTCGAGAAGATGTGGTAATCCTGTGAGCCAATTTCGAAAAGCAATTGCGACTTCATCGTCAACCGGCGTATCCCAAGGTATTTGCTTTTCCCACAACTTCTGCAGCAATAATTTTGGTACCAATGTAGTTGGGGCAGTGACTCCTATAGGATCAAATACCTTATGTGCCATGGATAAAATCAATCTTTTTGTGACAGCGGAATCATCTGAAGCAGATTTAAAAAGATTGTCATTGATTGTCAACACATCTCGTTTAGTGAACCATTTCATTCCGAGAACAGGAACACTGAAATCTTCACAGTCCGAATTTCCAGAAAATTCCCAGCCTCTCAAATCGAACTGACCTTCCGCCATTGCAGATATAGATCCTTTTATAAAGTCATTCAATTTATGCTTATCTGGTAAACTCGTAACACAGTTGTCAACATAAAAACTATTGGATAATCTTTCAATTGTTTCCCGAGAATATTCATCGTCCATGCTTTCACAATTATCCATGCATTTTTTCAAATGGTGTTCGATTGTCATTCCAAGTAAGAACGGGCTACAGTTGACACCAAACACAACACGTCTGTGCCTATAAACAAACTCTTGATCCTCCTTATCAATCCAAAGAAAACTTAAAAAGTCTCTATCCTTCTCATGCAAACTAATCTGCAAGAATGCCTTTTTTATGTCTGAAATGACACCGACTTTAAATTCACGAAATCTAAGTAATAAAGAAGGTATCAATTCAATCAAATTAGGCCCTTTCTCCAGGCACTGATTTAGAGAAGGACTGTTTTTTTCTTGTGCTGAAGCATCGAATACGGTTCTTATCGCGGTGGTAGAGCCCTCTTTCAATATTGGTCGATGCGGCAAAAAGTGACCATAATTTTCTCCTTCAACTCGCTCGATTATAGCTTGGGATTCCCACTCGCAGAAAACTTGATCGTAGCGTTCGGTTAAGCCATCCCTCTCTAATTTGTGCATAATAGCTCTTACCCGCTTTCTGGCAACACTGTGATTCGTTGGTAACGGTGGATGTCCTTCCATCCATGGTAACCGAGCCTCATATCTCCCCTCCATGTTTATGGTAACCGTTTGAAGAAACAAGTCCTTCGCTGCATTAGCCATTTCTTGTTTAGTTTTCTTTTCAGTGGGTTCCTCTATTGCCAGTATATCCAATTGCCACAAATCTGCGATTGATGGATTTGCAAATAGAGACAGAACAGTCATTGTCTCATTGGATCGAATATTGGACCCTGAGACTCGGCCCATTACTGTCCACCCAAGATTGGTTTCCATTGCAGTCAGTCCACATTGTATTTTATGGAGTCTCCCGGTGTACAATGACCCAACAATGTCTGCTCCTAACAGAAGTTCGATAGGGTCAGAGTTTTCTGAATCGCTGATACTAACCCCCAAACGTTTCAATTCTTCCATCCAGGGACCATTGAAAATCGGAGCGACTTCGTTGCATATGTATGGTTGATCTAAAGCTTCAAAATTCTTCGTGTACTTCCCATTAACCATAGCAACATCATAGCAATAATGCGTATCGGTAGACATCTGACCGCCAAATAGACAATGCACCATCTTTTCAATTCGCTTAGGCTTCAAACCAAGCGCTAGTGCTGTAGTTTTCAATATGTATGATCGTTGCGATCCACTATCTATCAAGGCTCTAACCTTTCTTGTACCAGTAGCTCCTTTTAAAGTAATTCGCAGTGTCTGTAAGAAAACTTGTTTGCTTGTTTGATTTGTCATAACTTGATCTCCACCTGCATCCTTAACTTTTTCACCATCGGATTCTTGCTTGATGCTAGGTAAGCTTTGACACATCAATGGTGCGTGTGATTGTCCGCAGACAACACACCTCAATCGACTGCGGCATTTTCTTGCCTGATGTCCAACTTTTAGGCACTTGAAGCAAGCTTTCTTTTCTGCTATAATGTTTTTCTTCTTGTCGTAACCCATTTTTTGAGCTTTGAAACACATGTCGCTACTGTGACATCCAGCACAAAAGATACACTTGGCAACACAAGCATTTAGCAGCCCAGCCGCTGTTGCAGTTGAGAGATCTTTTGCAGACTTCTTTTTATGATCAACACTACTGCCTGACCTAATAGAATTGTCTAACAAACCGAAACCTTCACTTGCCAAGCAGATCTTTTGTTCGTTTTCTACTTCAGCTCGTAAAAAACTCATAAGATTTTACCTAGTAGAATCGGCACCGTTTTGAGACGAGTTATAAGATGAACGCTGCCAAATTCTTAACAAATCCTGCGTCAAACATGACTCAATCAGTGGAAAGAGCATTGCTGCATATTTATCCGAAGTTATTCTTACCGTTTCAAGCGCTCTAAGTTGTGTCTCGATCTCATCGTAAAGCTTGGAGATATCTGATTTCTGGGAAGACCTTGTATTATCCAAAATTAGTTTTAATAACTCCCTGACATGAACTTCAATTTGTAGATCGTCCCTACCAAACCTAGCCTGCATACATTCCACAATTTTGTTATAGTTTTCTCCTACCACAGGAAAACCCTCTACAAGTTGCCGCGCCCTACTGCCCGCTACTGTGGCTTGTATTAAATATTCGATTTTGTCATAATAATAATACCGTCATAATGTTTAAATTCGATTCGCGGGAGTTTAAATTTGCGCTTACCTTTTCCACTTTCCCCTAGATGCTAGAATGCCCCGAACTCCCTGATACCAAAGAGACCATATCATCTACCTCCGCAGTTGCGTGTCCCGGCTGAAGCACCTTATTACATCTCAGACGTAGATCGGTGAACCTTCTCTGGTAGGCGTCACTGCTGTCCATTTCTGACATAAGCTGCTCCTCCGTAGCACTTTCCAGCAGGGCATCATAAACTTGATTTTCACACGCATGCAATTCATCAAATTTCTCTTTCAGACATTCCCAAGAGATTTCTACATCACAGTGCACAGGTTTGTCAACCTGTAACAGAGTGTCTAATTCGTTGGCAACTTTGGTGAAACTCGCCCGAAGCACTTTCCTATGTTTCTTCTTGGCTTCCATAGCGACTGTTGGTTCTTTTACCATTACGAATAGACAATAACAGAGTTTATGACCTCAAAGGGCACATAATGAAAATGGAAAAATGTCCAGAGTTTTTCACTCACCGAACTGTTAGGTCCTGTCACAGTAGCCAAATGTTGCCTCGCCGTTGAAATACTACCCGTATTTCCGGCCTAGACGGTTCAAAATAAAGGACACTCTCGGCTCATTAAAAACTGGACATATATTTTAACATTAGGCACTTCAATAATACGTAAAAGGTTGCAAATATTTTGGAGACGTCTTTTTTAAAACATACATCTACCCTAACAACGTAAACAACAACAAAAACTATTTATATTTTAGGCACATCAGTTACGACACCACCCCTATTGCCGATAGCAGACGGGGAATGATATCCACCTCATGAAGTACTTTGTTTCCCCCACTACCCGACAAATGATACGAAAGACGGGCCCCATAATTCGATCTATTGTTTTACCCCCACGCGGGGGGTAGGTTTATCATGAGCATTTTTAGAAGGACATTCCTGATTTTACCCTTGCCATGTGAAATTCCCCCAATTTTACCGAGAATTTATCGACTATTTTCTCATTTTTCTTGTTTAGGGGTGGTTTCCACCCCTTAAGTAGGGGTAAGTCGGGCAAATATTGGAAAAATCGATTTATGCTCACCTAGATTTTTCATGACGATCAATTTAAGCCCACGGAGACCTCTGTACAACCTTCCCCGTTCTTGCTACACACTACGCAAAAACGGGCGGATTTTGCGGTCATTCAATTTCAGGTATTAATCTTAACTAAAGACAAGTACAGAGCCATTATTAGTGTTTACAAGCCACGTGACCGTCGAACAATTCACGATTGGTAAGATCAAATGAAAATCCCTAAACCTCAGTGAAGTGGACGAAATAAAATTGTTTCTAAAATTGACTGACATGAACTATCGATATTTAACTTAACACATATAATTTAGTATTAGATACTTCCGAAACTACTACTTTTGTTTTTTCGAATAAATACATTTAACTTTATGAACAAATTGCAAATTTTTACTATGAAAGCAAAAAGAACATAATGTGAACCTATAACAGTTTTATTATTTTTATTTAAATACCGAGTACAACAAACATAGACAGTTTACTTTTTATTATAGTTAAAATAACATTACGAAAAAGTTACATTAATTTACAAATCATTGCTCTTCGCTGCAATATAAAATATATATTCAAATTCATAAATTAGTAAACCATATTTGCGACAAAGACATTACATATTTCTTCAAAATGATGTCCTTCACTAGCTATGCACAGATTTACTCTCCTGTGCATATTTTCATTTTGCAGTTGTTGTTCTGTTATATTCTTGACATCCCTACACAAACCCCGACTTAAGGGATGTAAACCGGTTTCTATAAATGTATGAGGATTTTCTACAGTGCAGGTTCTATAATTTCGACTATTTACATAACCTGACATGCGAAACCATGCTTCGTCAGAGAAAAAGAAAAGTGCAACAAATTATTACCATGTTTGCTATATACCCACTCACAGTACTGTAATCGTCTTTCATAGTCTATGGGAAGTAATTCCTGTATAACACTTACCGTGTACGGGTATTTTTTACGGGTATGTTCCATTTGAAAGCCCTAAAATGAAAATTTTAGTATATTAACTGTACTTCAATCTAATCTCAAATTCAAATAAAAATTTCAAAGTTAAAATTTTTTAGAGACAAACTAAATTTGAAAATATTTGCAAAAACTTAACAAAAAAAAATACCAGTTTGAACAAACAACTTTGATACGGACTTTATTCGATGTTATCGATTACATTTTCTGTAAGTACAGTAAATTTTCCTTTGCAAATGCAGCGTTTGGTTTCAAATCTTTTGACAATAGCACATTTTGATTTAAAAGAAAAGTGCCATAGTCAATGTTTCCTTCTGGAAATTCCATCATAAATTGTTCAGTGCAGGATTGTAAAGACCCGTCAGCATTTCGAGTTCCGCTTCGAAATTGAGCTGTTACAACAGAGGCATCTTGTTCTGGAGTAAACGACATAATGCGTTCTGAAATAAAAATATTATTAACCTCAAAATTTGGTGCGAATAAAAAAGCTGTGTTTGTGCAAAAGTTTAGCTGTGAAAACTGACACGGACGACGGACGCCGCTGAAAAATGCGTAAATATCAGTTTAGCGGCATGGGTCATAATGATTCGTTTATAATAAACAGGAACAAACACATTCGATATAATCCAATCGCTGATTGGTTGAATGAAGTGTAGTGAAAAATAACACCAATCATGAGCCAGTAAAACGAAATGTTGCGTTTTAACGTAGTCTTGGTCCTATTGTCTTACAATTAGTAATTTTTAATTTTATCAGAATTTAATTGCCATCGTGAAGGAAATAAAATTACTATTTCAACTGATCACGTGGCTTATTATCATTTATGAAGACTCTGTAGTAAAAGTACCCGCAGCAGATAGCTCTTTGCTGATGTAGGCCACATCCCTTAAAAAATGATTATGCTTTAAAAATACCTACTTGAAAATAGTAAAGTAAAATTCAATAGTAAAAACTTCGAGAAAACTTTTAAAAGTCAATTTTATCAGCCATCTTGTAAAAAATCATCAAAATCGTATGATGCACTGAAATTTTACAGGGGTGGATTCAATCTGAACACCCTGTATATTGTCTGAAGTCATTTATTTGTGATACAGTTTTAGTTTTTTTCTTTATTTTGTCAAATAAGTAACTCTTGGCTGATCGTTCCTACGAGAGTATATTTCATTATTTTTTTCAGTGGTGACAAAATATTCAATTAATAACGAAAAAACTTGTATATTGTAGATACATGGTTGTTTGTTTTCAAGATTTTGGAGCAAAGAGTGAAAAGTAAGAATATCTTTCATGCATCCCTTTCTATTACACAAGCTATATGAATCAGCCAACTTTTAATACTCGTATAATATACTACTACCATGAGTCTATATCTGAGCCTGTATTCTCTGCTCTCTCGTACTTGCTACTCGTAATTTACATATAACGGTATGAAATAATACATTTCCTACTCATAACAATTTACTGTATTAGGGGAAGACCGGAGAATAGAAATGTTTTTATCTGTTTCATTTCTAACGCTTCAAATTATCATTTCATATCATTTCACACACACCAAATTGTGCTTAAAACATTTGACTACCTACCTGCAAGCATATATATTAATAATATAGCTTCTTTCAAATAAAAAAACTAAACCCCCTGTCATTCCCCACTTTACTCTTTATAGCAAGGCGAAGTGGAAATTAAAAACATTTAAAGTGAAATTACACGTAAACAGTATATTGTTTAATAAAATACCTATATAATTTCTTAAAGAGTGTATGCACAGTTCTTGCAAAAATAATTTTCGTTCGTTTCAATTTCATGTATATGGACTTGCGCTCATTTTACATCAATTCTAGCATATAAAAAAAAATTAAATCCTTATTCACTCAGTGGATGGCCATGTTCCTCCCTACATATTTTTGTTTTCTTCATCACTCTTTTTGTGATTCGCCCTTCAGTATACAGTGTACCCCACCGGGAATCGCCGTGATCGATATCTGGAAAAGTACTTATTTGAAAAATTTGAAAATTTGGTAACTTATCAAAGTCAGTGGGGGAAACACAACTAAAATATTTTCAAGGTCATAGCACTTCCGGTTATACCGGAAGTCGACGCCATCTTCGTTATTTTAAATAAAACACCCTATATATTTGTGCATTTTTGGATTCTACTTGAAATTTTAAGGTCAATTTTTATGACAAACCTAGCTCCTAAAGTTGATAGTTTTTGAGATATTGACATTTTTATGAAAAATTTGACAGATGCAAGGTTGTGCGGGATCCTCTGTATTTTATTCCAGCACTTAGATATCAATTTGAGATTCGGTATGTGAGTAGAACACGTATGGAACAACCTTACACAATATCCATAAATTAGAAAATATGATATACCTAGTGTTTAATTTTCGACTGTACATTATGATAACTTCAAAGAGTCATAACTTTGTTGACTTAAATGGAACACCCTGTATTTTTGGCCTATCTTGTGCAAAAATTAATTATCTTCGTAGGGGCGGTGATTACAACTTTTAGAGATAATTGCAATTTTTACTTTTATTTTTCAATTTTCACATTAACTTAACTTTATCAAGTGGTCTATGAGTAGGAACAATCGTTATTGACAATCAAACTATCAAACAACGAGTAAAATTATTATTTGTAGTTTATAGTGTGTAGTAAAATTTTTATTAATGAGAATTATTTAAATTTGTTTATTATTTACGGACAATGTAACAAAGCAATAATAATATGAAGAACGGGATACATTTGCAGTGCGATATTCAGACAAAGTAAAGCCCTAAAGCGAAATTTCGGCTCTGTCATACTAAAACCAGATAGAGGACTACCTGTTGTTGATAATGAAAATGCAGAAACTTCAATATTCTATTTCCTTTAGGACAATTCCAACTACATAATATGTCATTTAAGCAAACGATATAAGTATGAATGAGTATGAACATGAGTAGGGACATTAAATACCACATAGATATTATTTTTTCAACAAACGGTAATTAGGCATTGATTTTGTTAGACACATTTGATATTAGGTTCTACAGGTTGTACAGTGACGTGAATCTACAAAGAACTGGTGTAACGAACTTCTAACGTAGTTGGACATTATAGTCGAGGAAATGAAACACTGAACCTCCGAAATCTGTGTAGTGAGATGGATCGTGATGCGGTTTTTTGCATTCGATTCGTTAGAGCGTCCAGAAAGTTTGTGACCCTATGTGATCAATGAGAAATGAAAATTGCATCGGTGCATAAGAAAAATGCATTTTTAAAATTGCACCTCGAAGAATTAAAAAATGAAAAATTTATAACTTGGAAAATATTGACGGAAATGAGTTCAATTTTGCTACTCGGGGGTTTTTGGGGTCGCTGAACACAAATATTACGACGGCAACGGTCTTCGAGGTACCTAGTACCCAGGGTGGCCGGTTTCCACGTCATCTCCTGGACTTTTATGGAAATTGGTTATAAACTTCGCCGAAACTCGTTACCTCGGGGTTTTTGAGGTCGCTCAACACGAATATCACGATGGTAACGGTCCTCGAGGTACCTAGTATCCAGAATGGCTGTTTTCTGTGACAACTGTTTTATTCTTAATTATTTTTTATTATAAAAATACATTTATTAATTACAAAAAATATTATAGTAGATATCTTTACAATTTTAATTTTTCTTACTTAATTTTTTAATTTCCATTATCTTCTTCATCGAGTGTTTCCAACTCCGAAGAAAATATGTCATTTGCAGGATATTTTTCATTATTCGTGTAATTAATGCCTGCACAATTTTTGCACGCGATGCTGCAGTTGTGAAAGTGCAAACGTGGAAGCAGCAGCCAGTGATCGCAGTCCTTACCTAAAATTCCATCAATGCTACCAACTGTGTTAAAAGCGCCAAATTTAAAAAAAAATGTTTCGGATAATTTATTTAGATATTCGATAAAGCTTATGAAGATGACATCAGTACCTCGGAGACCATTACAGTTGTGATATTCGTGTTCAGCGACCCCAAAAACCCCCGAGTAGCAAAATTGAACTCATTTCCGTCAATATTTTCCAAGTTATAAATATTTTTATTTTTTAACTCTTTGAGTGCAATTTTAAAAATGCATTTTTCTTATGCGCTGATTCATCACTGATTCATTACTCATTGATCACATGGTCACAAACTTTCTGGACGCTCTAACGAATCGAATGCAAAAAAACTGCATCACGATCCATCTTACTGCACAGATTTCGGAGGTAAGCCACTTTTAGTGCTTTATTTCCTCGACTATTATGGTAAAGTGAAATTAAAATAAAAACTAGATGAAACTAAAAACAAAATACAATAGGTACTAGATAAATTTCTAATGCAATAAATATTCAAAATTCTGGCTTGATTGTCAATAACGATTGTTCCTACTCATAGGCCACTTGATAAAGTTAAGTTAATGTGAAATTTAAAAATTAAAAGTAAAAGTTGTAACTACAGCCCCTGCAATGCCTAATCACGTAAAAGATCATTAATTTCTGCACAAGATAGGTAAAAAAAATACAGGGTGTTCCATTTAAGTTTACAAAGTTATAAGTCTTTCAATTTATCAAAATGTACAGTCGAAAATTAAACACTTGGTATCATATTTTTTAATTTTTGGATATTGTGTAAGTTTGTTCCATACGCGTTCTATTCACATACCGAATCCACAGTATAGAAAACAGTAAATTAACTCCCTCTCTTTTGTGGACCACAACCCCACTGCTCTAAAAGTCCAGTTAAGGGACGCGTGGTCTATGCGCAATAGCAAGCCCAGCCCCTAGTCCACCAACAAGCCCAGCTTTTGAGGTTCCCCTACCTGCGCGGCATTTTTTATAAATAGTTTAGATAGGCAGTGAATTTACTGTTTTCTATACTGCGCCGAATCTCAAATTGATATCTAACTGGTGGAATAAAATACAAAGGATCCTGCACAACAAAAAATGTCAATATTTCAAAAATTATAAATTTTAGGAACTAAGTTTGTTATACAAAGTGACTTTAAAATTTCAAGTAGAATCTAAAAATGCAAAAATATATAGGGTATTCCTTTTAGAATAACGAAGATGACATCGACTTCCGGTATAACCGGAAGTGCTATGACCTTAAAAAATATTTTAGTTGTGTTTCCCCCACTGACATGCCAAATTTTCAAATTTTGGCGATTCCCGGTGGGATACACTGTATAATCCACAATTTTAAGTCATAATAAGAAATTTATAAATAGTGATATTAACCCGGTACAAGTATAATACAATCTCGCTCATAATGTTTCAGTAACTAACATGTACCAATCTATTCTAAACAAAATTTATTGGTCCTAACTTTGACCTCTGAAAATATAAACATTGTACCTAATAGAATTCATTTTAGTGGGGTAGAAACTTATTTTTCGCTTTGTTTACCCTTTTCATTTTACCCGGTCACGTATTTCCTTCTACTGACGCAATAGGGCATTATTTGTACAATACGGCCCTGGAGTTATTTTTTTGTAATGGAGGGAGAAAGTTTGTGTACTTGAATTTCACACTTCCTCAATTCAAACCAGATGATGACGGCATAAAAATATGTGTCGTTCCATCAGTGCGCGTGAAGACGTAGACTTTGCCTTTGCCATGAGTACTTTATTTAGCTTTCTTCATTTGCCAAAGCTATTTTTATTTACATTTCAGGAGATAAATGCGAATAGATTGTCATGCGCCTATGCTTCACATCGAATATGCGATACAAATTGGCGCTGTAGATTTTCACTAAATAATCTGTAAATATTTGACACATTTGTGTTTGATGAAAGAAACATGAATTATAGGAACCTTTTACTAAACACCTACATTTTTCGTAAATTACACTGGAAATGAGATAGTCGCTAAAAACTTGTTTTGCAAAGCAAGCATAGTTGAAATTTGAAAAGATCACCGGAAAATATACAGAACTGCCAAGTTTCCAAAATTATATAAAACTCTCCACCCGACCCCCTTTCCCGTCACGTGAATGAATTATTGTAATATTATTGATACAGATAGGGAATTCCCTATAAAATATTTAGGATTTTCTTGATTTCCACTGGCTCAAGAGTAGCGTTAATATTTATTTATAAAGAATATTTGCAGAATTAATTAACTTCACCCAGCCCGTATATGTGTGGAGAGACGATCCCGACTCCCGTCAAAATACAATAAAAGAGATTATAAATAGGGCTACATCGGACTTGGATTGGCCCCAAATATTAATCTTTCCAGAGGGAACCTGTACCAATAGGTCCTGCCTGATAACGTTCAAGCCAGGCGCATTCTATCCTGGAGTTCCCATCCAGCCCGTGTGCATTCGATATCCCAACAAATTAGATACAGTTACATGGACTTGGGAAGGCCCTAGTGCGTAAGTATAAAACGTCATTTTATGTTCTTCTGTCTATACCCAGATAATAATAAATTCGTTTTATCTCGAATTTTCAGATTACAAAGTCTCACAATATATTTTTTTTCTTAAACATTTTTGGTCCAATACTTTTCCAGGAATAATTCGGTATAAAACAAAGGCAGTTTATTCTTTAACGATTTTTATATTTACCGATTTTCTGATCACCCTGTACATGCAAAGTGAAGGTTCTCCATGCCAAACGCATTTTAAAGACAAGCAAAAATTTTAAACAAGAATGCCTTTTTTTCGTAAAATGAGTAATAAAAATATTTTACTGTCCGTTTCTATTAAAGTAGATCGATTCATACTCAAATTGAAATTATAATCAAATTTCAATTCTAAGCAACTTTCCTTAATAACATATATGTACGTATTGTTTAAAAAATGCAGTTTATTCTTGAATGATTTTTATAATTACCGATTTTCTGATCGCCCTGTACATGCAAGATGAAAGTTCTCAATGCCAAACACATTTTAAAGATAAGCAAAAATTTGAATGCCTTCTTCACGTAAAATGATAAAAAATAAAAATATTTTCCCTCTTTTCCACTCTGTGGACATATTGTTGTCTTTAATTGATAAGAATATTAATTTGTTGGAAGTCCAATAAGGGCCGGACTAGGGGTAGGGTGCCCTTAAAATTATATCGATTTTTTTATCAGTATGCCAGTTAGTCAATAGTTTTACCCGTATTACAGGAAATTTAATTTTAAACATTTTTTTATTCTTTAAAATTTTTCGAAAAAATAACGGTTTTTGAGAAAATCTGGATTTTGTGAAACTGCGTCATTACTAATTGAATCGGACAAATAGTAAAGTATGCCGTTTTACGACTAGTAGGCTATGATGCTATGATTTCAGATGTCATTTTTGACTTTTACAAAAGAGTATCAAGAAAAAGCAATTTCATTAAATTAGATTCTTTATTTTGTTTTTAACATATTAAAAAAGGTGAACCTTACAAATAAAACATTACCAAATTCAACATTAACCGCTACCGATATCGTTAAATAGTAACAACCATTTTCTCTAATACAATTTACCCTACTCTGCGCAAACCCTGTGGATAATTTTTTATGGGGTTGATTTTATTATAGGATATTCATAAATCTGCTTCAGATACAACCGGTGCAAAATAAACAAATTCCTTTAAAGACCCCCAGAGAAAGATATCATATTTATTCAGATCTGGTGATCAAATTCTGTGGGGGATACAGCCCATAGACGATCAAGGTCAGAAAAAATTTTTGCGATTTTTTCCCGCTCACTAAAGTGATTTTTGATGATTTTTCGCTATTATTTTGCGATTTTTGCAAAATCTGGGGGGAATGAAGCTTAAAATACTTCAGATTTGGATGCAGATGACCAAGTTCAAAAAAAAATTGTAATATTTTGGGGGTGTTTGAGCTAAACGGACTTCAGATTCGGATTTAGCACGCCAAAGTACATAAAGCCTATTGAGTCAAATCAAAATACAGTTTTTGTGTACCGGTGTAATCATTTTGGTGGTAGCTGGATTTCTTCAAGAAGTCCAGACTTAAATCAACTAGATGACTTTTTATGGGGATTTTTAAAGCAACGGATTTATCGCGAAGTAATTAACACTTATGGCTGAAGGTGGACACTTCGAACATTTGCTATAGTTCCTTAATTCTAATATTGTTTATTTTCTGTATTTTTTTTATTTTGGTGTATTTTTTTGTAAATCCATATTATTTTTAATTGGAACACTTTTTTATAGTAAAATGAAAGCAACATTTTTTAAAGGTTCACCATAGTGTAGCAATTGACAAGTTCATGACATTGACTGCACCATGTTTCTGTTAAGTCGTTCTGCAACTATTAAGAAAACACTATTTTTTTACTTCAGCATTTTGGAACAAAGGTTTATTTGACCATTTATTTTGTTTCGGCGAGAAGAAATTTCGATTTAAATTTTTTACATATAATTATGACTCACCCTGTATAATTTCGTCGCCCCCCCTGCCCCCACCCAATAAAAAGAACATTTTAAAGTACGATAGCTTTTCGGGTTGCTACGTTGTGCTGTGTACAGCTACTTATACAAAATTACGTTTTACTTCCTTACAATCAGCTAGGAATCTTTGTCCAGACTTTGTTGTTCTCAGCCACGGCGAAGAATTTACAAAGTCGTCACTAAATAGGTCAAGGACTGCTAGCTAAGACTAAGACAGTGAAATGTCATTCTGTAACTGGCAGCGACTAGGTACATAGGCCATGGTATAACAACCTGAAAAACCGAAAAACCATCGTACTTTATCACTGGTCATGAATGCCTATCAACTATACTCTGTTTGAAAATGAAAGAGAGTAATAAAACCCCGAGATAAGATTCGTTTCAGGTAATTATCGGGTAACACTAATGCTAACAGGTAATGGGTGTACATTAGTATATTTTACTGGATACATCATAGGGCAGGAGCCAGTGTATTGTGGCAGATCAATCCAGTCTTAGAGCTGAATATACGAAGACGTGCTAGTGCAGTAGAGTAAAATTCGACTTGTGTTTAGTGACTAAAGTACACTCATTTTATTTTAAATAAGAAATACCAACGCTAAACAAAACTTTAAGTGAACTTTCAGAGGACAACGATTTGCCAAAAATCAGTAGAAGCAAATTATGGGCCGTCTTACGAGAGTTGAATTTTTGCTGGGAAAAGCAGAACAGGAAGTCAGTTCTTATCGATAAAGATGAAATTATTTGTTGGCGAAGATCCTACTTAAGATCAATTAGAAAATTCCGTGACGAAGAGAGGAATATTTATTATCTAGACGAAACTTGGGTCAACGAGGGATATACTGTAACAAAAGTATGGCAAGATAAAAATGTAAAAAGTTTTCGACAAGCATTTTTGGATGGACTTTCAACAGTGTTCAAGGCACCTTCAGGTAAAGGGCGAAGATTAATAGTGACACATATAGGTAGTGCCAGTGGTTTTGTAGATGGCGGTTTACTTTTATTTGAATCTAAAAATACAGGTGACTATCACGAAGACATGAACGCAGATGTTTTCGAAGAGTATTTTACACAGATGTTGGATCTTATTCCTCCGGAGTCTGTAATTGTCATGGATAATACCATTCACGGCAGACCGAGCGGACGCCTACGATTGCTTGGAGGAAAGCCGATATAATTCAATGGTTATCCGGAAAAAACATTTCTTTTGAAACAAATATGGTGAAAAAGGAACTTTTGACACTTGTCAATCTTAATAAAGATCAGAAAAAATATGTTATCGATGAAATGGCAACAAATCGCCAAATAACGGTACTACGGTGAACTTACCGCAATCGAATTAGTCTGGGCGCAGGTAAAAGGAGATGTAGCGCGAAATAATACGACGTTTAAATTAAGAGACGTGAAAATTTTGTTAAAAAATTCCTTGGAACGAGTAACTGCAGATAACTGGCACAGATGTATACATCATGTACAAAAAGAAGAGGAGAAAACGTGGGAACTCGATAATTTAATTGACGTTACTGTGGAACCTATCGTTATCAATCTAGGAGACGAAGATAATTCATCAGAATATTCAGAGGATGTATTTTAATATACCTACTTTTTTATTTTCTTTATTGTACATTTATACAACACTACATTTACTCACCATAATTTGAATTTTTAAAATACATATACTTTTGTGTGGAATAAAAGTCTATTCATTAAATTTAAATAAATATTTTGATAATAATATTGAATAATTTTATTTGAATTACTAAACACCCTCTTAACCCGGTTATGATGCTCAAAATAGCCTCATGTTTTGAAATGCTGTTTTTATATTGTTTACTTATAAGAGAAATGGACCGAGAAATTGAAGCGACATAGATAAAGACGGATTGTCGGGGATTAAATTTTAGCTACCTGCTACAATTTAGTACAGTCCGATCGCACAAAGTTTTGTTAAAAGTAGACCTCATCTATACGGAAAATACACAATATAAAAATATTGAATATAAGCACCAGTACTACATTTATTTACGATTTGCATACATAATGAGCTTTTATTACTCTCTTTCATTTCTAAACAGACTATACTATTAATAAATATTTCTCTCAGGTTAAAGCTTTTATGGCTCACACTTACCCAGCCCTATAGCAACTGCGAAATTGAATTTTTGCCCGTATACACTCCAAGCGAAGAAGAGAAACGTGATCCAAAATTGTTCGCAAACAATGTCAGGGCTATAATGGCTAAGTAAATAAATATGTTTTATATAAAATAAGTGTTTATTGTCCAAAACTGTTGCAGAGCATTAGGAGTTCCAGTAGTCGATTACTCTTACGATGATTGCAAATTGATGACAAAGGCCAAAGAAATGAACCTGCCATATGCCACATCTTTAGTCGAAGTTAGAAAGTTAAGACGGACGTTGGGGTAAGCTGTTTTTCATATTTAATCACGCTGTAAAGTATAGAGCTATAAGTATCTACATACAGGGTGTTCAACGTAAGACATATTCTTCTGCTCGATAATACAAAAAAATATTTCAAATAAAAGTTGCACGAAATTAACTTCGTTCAAATTAGTGCCGTAATCTTCTTTCGAAATCCATTTTTTGCGGCTTTTATAGTCCTTTAAACAAATGCTCTACATTGTGTTTTACTAAATATGTACCCTATATAGGTAATTGCTGTTTTTTTAAATTTTCCCGTTTTTCCTAATTACAATTAAATATATGTATGTCTTCTATTTGTTTTAATGGTTTATACCTACTATATTTTGGGTATTTACTGACTTGCGCAATGAATAATGTCCTTTGAGATCACAAGAAAACACCTAAAACTTTATTCTGTACTATTTTTAAATAAATTTTAAGCTTAGCCCCTAATTTTTGTTCTAGGCAAAATAAAACTTTTTATTTAACTCTATGATCATAAATAGAGCTAATTATCGGAAATTCTTTCCAATTATAATAATTTCTTTTCTCTTTGCTGTGTTTTTGTCTTTTCTAGATAATTAAAATTTTAATTTAATTGACTATCACATTTTTATGTATTAAGGTGGCGTATAAATGCTTTTTCTTTTTTATTTTATTTCTAATAAAAAATTTTTTGTTTATAAATTTTGTGCTGAAAATGGATTTATTTTCTGTTGAGCAAATAAATTAGGTTTGATTTAACTTTTGCTGGCTTTTAATTAATCTCTGTATTTGAAGTACCTCTTCGATTTTCGAATAACTGTTACAAAAAGGTTGGGATAAATATAAATAGTAAGTAGTAAGGAAAATTTGATCTAGTTTTTTTTACAACGCTTTGTATACGGGATGGTCTAGTTTCCGATGCGGAATCTTCAGGGACCAATAAAAAATAATATGAGTTCGCTATATAAACTATATTCGAGAAATGCTTTGTTAAGAAAATACAAGGTGTTCAAGATTAATTAAAAAAAATCTGTATTAATTGTTGTAAACGGCTAAAGATATGTCAATGAAATTTTGTAGACGTACTACCATCGCGTTTGCGAGTAAAAAAAAATTAAATTGCTCGAAATGTAATCCACCCACCTCAATACATTTTCGACATCGTGTAACTAATGAATTTATTGCAACATACTTCATTTGGATTTCGCCGCATATCATTGCAGGCTTGCTGAATTCTTAAAACTAAATTATCTCTTGTTACTAGAGCAGCGTAAACTTTGTCTTTTACATTTCCGAAACGCAAAAGTCCAGTGGATTAAGACCCGGTGACCTGGGTGGCTCGGCCACTGGTCCAATACCATTAACCACGTCATGATTCATGTCATTCCTCCCTAGCCGGCCAATCCAATGATGCGAATTTCTCGAAGATTTTCGTGTGCTTAAACATGGATATTATGGTAATTCGTTATTTCACATCTACTGAATTTATCAGGATTTTGTGCGAAAAGTCAGGATTTTCTTCCGTCGAGTTTAAAAGCCACTAGCAAAACCTCATTCACATTTCAACATCCACAGGGCATAAATGAGCTGTAGGTGATATGCATGCTTGAGTCATCTCGTAATGTTCGTAATATTTGAGACTTAGATATTTGTAGTTGCTGAACTGTCCTGCGAAAACTGTCATCAAAAGTACGAAGAATATGATTTCCGATTGTTATTGTGACAGCTTCTGTTATATTCATTATTAACACGCATGCCAAAGATATGAAAGTTTTGATGTGTTCCAATGAAGACACGAGCATCTGGAATTCTTCTATTTGGATATCGTCTTCGATATTCACGAACTGCCGCTTCCGCATTTCCACCACAAAATCCGCAACGACAATGAATGTCTGCGTATTCTGCATTATTAAAAAGCATTTTTCAGGGTAACACTAATAATAACGATAACAATAACAATCATTACAAATCATATTACTAATGCTTGCTCAATTGATGTTCACTTTGAACACGCTGAGTCGTACAGAAAAATTGAAAGAGAGCTTTTTTCCTCCAAATTGCATGAAGAATCCAAAACTGATTTTTTTTTCTTTCGAAATATCCAGTAACGTTCTAGTATGGACGCCATTAGTAAAACTAAAAATACCTAATGGTTTTCACTGCAAAACGTGCTCCCTCGATAGTAGTTAATGTCTACATATTTCATAGAAATATATTTTGTCGTTTGGCAACAATTAATAAAGTTGATTTTTTTTATACTTGAATACCTTATATTTCCTTAACGAAGCATTTCTCGAATATGGTTTATATTATGTATAGCAAACTCATATTATTTTTTTAATCTCTAGCGATCCCTGAAGTTTCCGCATCGGAAACTGAATCATCCTGTATATTAACAAGTTTCACCACTGACATCACAAAATAAGCAAATAATTTTTTCTCGTCGAAAATGGCATTTTCTCGAAAAATCTACAAGAAAATACTTTGCAACTGATAATTTTATTATAATTTTAATATAGATTTTGACTAATTTTCATACAGAACGTCAATTTAAAAAAGATATATGTCTGATATTTGATAATGTTTGTGGACTGTATGTAAATTTGCTATATCATAATCTTATTTAATCAAATGCTTCTCGAAAAAGAAAATACATTTGATTCAATTAATTTATTTTGACTTCAGCTTTTTCCATTATGTATGATACATCTCATAACAATCTTAAAAATAAAAATACAAATATACTTAGTGCCACAATTTTTTTCAGCTTAGAAAATACCAATATCGAAGAAAGTTTTTTAAATTCGAGTTTTATATGTGAGAAGAGGATGCAGATATGCAGGATTACATATATAGAATTCACAAGACTATTAAATATTTCTACAGAAAATACAATAGCGTACCAGCTGTTTAAAATATATGATAAGGTAAATAAGCAAATAATCGCTTACGTAACAACTGAGATATTTTAAAATTCTTTATTTTTAGCATAACACTGGCGTATTAGATTTTAGGGAATATTTACTTGGTGTTTTGGGCATTTCGAAAGATAGAAGTACATTGGAAGTGCTTCAAATAGCATGTAAAGTGAGTATGAAGAAATAAACTATTATTTATCGATTCATTGAATTTTGAAATTTATTTGTGCAAAGTAATACGCAATATCAGGAGAAATGGTTATCCCTGTATGTGAGTTTTATTTAACTCATTGTAATACTTTAAATATGATTATAAATCATCTGACCTACTTACATATGTACCAGTCATAACTTTTTTAAGGTTTTGTTTGTGCATATGAATGCTTTGTAGGCCACAAGTTATTTCAGGAAAATACTCGTATTATTCCTGTGGTAATGGTAACTGTCTGAATCCTAACGAATAACAGAGCATTTATTTTTTGCCCAAATAAACAAAACGCTTGAGCATTTCAAAAATGTATGAGTTTTATTCTATTATTATAAAGCGTAATACATCGAGATCGAAGGCAGTGTAAATAATTTTGTTAGGGTATTTCAGAATAAGGCGGTACTGTTGTTTAATATTAACGCATGAACATGAAATCTGTTAAATTACCAACGAAGTATTAATTGTTTTACTGATTAATTTAGGCTAAACTAAGAGTAATCGACAACACAGCCACAAAAAAAGTCCAAACTCAAGATAGCCACATATTATTTCCGAAGGACTTCGATGCACTGAACAGGATCCTGTAGTCAAAATGTATGACTTCACTTCAAATTTATCATTTACGTAGCATTTTGAGGCGTTGAACACGATGCCATTATTAAAATTTTCCCATGACCTCGACATTTCTCAGAAAATCCACCTAACCTAACCTAATCTAACCCAAATATGGCTCAAAAAAATTCTGGATGTACAGGGGACCCTTATAAATACAATTTTGTAAAGAAAAAATCAAAAAGGGCAGTTCGAAATTGATTTAAAAATACACTTCTGCACGGCACTGGAAACTGGTCCACTGTAAATCCTGACGACGCACAATGCGACCGGCATGGCGGTGTGATAAAAACGGACAAAAACTTTCGCAAGGAAAGAAATAAATAGAATTTTATAGCACCTATTTTATATCGGCAAATTCAAATGCTTTTGCCTTTATTAATTATTAATAAAATTAATTTGTGTTTTTAAATAATAAAATCATTTGACATACCCGATGTTACAACAATTGTTCAAAATTTTATCCACTAACCACTAACGTGTAAACACATTTGGGTCCGTTTTACTCACTTTCTACGAACTAACACACATGTTGTTTTGCTTCACCATAAATTAAAACGATATCCATCAACTCTGAGTTGCTATACATGCAAATCGTTTTTCACACTAACTACTAAAAAACTGTTGTAAACACCACAAATTACAGGTAAAAACTACCGCAACGACGGATTTCAGTATTAGGAGTCACATGGCTCCCACGCGTATTGCGAATGACGCTAGAGACTACAGTTATCCAGCTATGTAGTGGTTCAATGTACTATAACTTCAATAATTTTTTTCTTGGAAACTATAAGGATTTTACAAAACAAATTTTTGCGTTATTAACTCCATTTCTCATGCTGCATCTATTCCCAAATTTTTTTGGCTAAGTTGTATACACTGTGTCTCAAAAGTCCCAGAGCAGCAAGATATCTCGATTAATAGTAAGTTTTAGGTAAATTTCAGATATACATTAGAAAATACATTCTTTTTGTCATTTTTTGACGTGAACAAATGTTTACAATTACCCCACCCCTCTACCCCCCACAAGGTAGTTTTCTTAATTGCACGGTATGGCTTGTGATAAGTCATTTGAAAGATAATGTCATTCTCTTTACACTAATGTAAAGTTTTTTGGAAAATTTTAGAAAAAAAAGGAGTCACGCTATTTTTTAAATGAACCAACATTAAACACCATTTCAAAAAGTTATTTAATTAAATAAAGTTTGTTAGGTAATAATAATGGAAACCGCATTTGTCATTTTATAATAAAGTAACTTTGTAATTAATTATTTAATCAAATATGGCTTAAATGAAAGAGAAAGTATAACGATTTTGATGATGAGACAATATGGCGACCTCAAAAATGTCATTCGATCAAGTGGTTCATTTATTTAATGACACGTTTCCAAACAGAATGCCAATGTCAAAATCAACTGTGTGCAAAACAATACAAAGTTTGAAGAAACTGGAACCGTGAAAGATAAGCCCCGATCAGGACGCCTAGGAACTGCAACTAATGATAATGATTAATAAATAACGACTGTATCTTGAGTACACACTTCGGTGATTTAAAGAAAAGCCAAAGAAATTTGTATGTTAAAGTGTGTATAAATTTTTTATTAAAATCTTAGCTGAGCGCTTTTCAAAATTTTAACATTTAATCTCACTTTATTTCACTCCACGTGTTCGACATTGTTAGTCAATTTCTGTTTCTTTCTCTTGTTATTTACCAGTAATTGATGTTATATTTAACGTTGTTTATTGTTATGTCGAACTTATTAAGATTTTCAACGTTTCCTAAATATTTTTTGGTATCTAAAATTTAACGAATAGCTCTGATGATGACTATGTAGTCGAAAGCGCCCAACTAAGATTTTAATAAAAATTGTATACACACTTTAATGATAATAACGCTGTTGAATTGCAGAGTTTTGCGGAAGATCCTCTTACTTCTGTGCGTAAGGCTGCTGGAGAAAATGATGCAAGTAGTAGATCATCTATTTGCCGAATTTTAAAAACAAATTCTTATAAACCTTACAAAATACATTAATTACTGCAACAGTTAAGTGAAGATGATTATGATTGAAGGCTTGATTGAAGGCTTGATGATTATGATTGAAGGCTTGATTTCTGTGAAACAATAATGGCAAAAAAGTTGACCAAGACTCTAACTTTATATTTAATATTTGTTTTTCCGACTAATTAGTCCAGGCAAGTTAGACCAAAATCGCCCAGAATACGGAAATTTTTTTCTGATGAACCGATCGAGTTGCGGTTTTCGGCATTGTCTTCGGAAAAATATCAGGAAAAAGTCTATCTATTACACTTTGGGGCTGGATCGAAACTGCATTGCGGGTGCATAAAGTGCATCAATTTTTTCGAATTTTCTAAATATCGTAAAAATTGACTAAAAGTTGTAGAAATTTGTGTGCACGGGTTTTCGGGGTTGGAGATTCCGAATCTGACCCTGAAAAATATGCCCAACGGCCCTGGGGGGCAAGCGAGGGGCCTTCTGTAAAACATCGAATAGCTGAGTAATTGCCTTCTAAATCCCCACTCGGGGGTTTTTGGGGTCGGGGATTTCGATTCTGACACTGAAACGTATGTCCGACGTCTCTGGGGCCCCCAGGGGGGCAAGGGGGGGCCTTCTGTAAAACATCGAATAGCTGAGTAATTGACTTCTAAATTTCTACTCGGGGGTTTTCGGGGTCGGGGATTCCGAATCTGACATTGGAAAATATCGGTTAATCTTAGCTTGTCTATCACTGAGAAAAATTGTCGTAGAATTGGAGAAATCCTGGACAATCCGTTCCCAAGAGACACATTTCGTTAAATCAAAGAAATATTCCTTAAAACCGAAGAATATTTCATGGATTATGGATTTTCAAAGGAATCTCTTGGGCCCGTGCGACCGCGGATAATGCATAACAATTAGGCGACAAAATTCGATTATCGACAATGCAGACCTTGTGGGTGCAGAAAGCATGAAATTACATGCATAATTGCATGTACAAATTGTTTTGTTTTGTTCCAATCCTGAAATAGTCGAAAATGTAATAGATGATAGTGATGGAGACAGTGATGGCAGTACTGATGATGAAAATTGTGATTGATAGTGAAAGTGTTAGAAAAACGTATGATAGTAGTTGTCTCACGAATTGCCTTGCAAATAAAAAGAAAATTGGTTCTCAGAATAAAGGGGATTCTTTTCGACTCATTAATTTCCTGTTAGTTTTTCTTACCCTTCTTGTCTAATCTCTGTAAATTTACGTGTGTTACAATGTAAAGATAAGCCTACAAGATCATGGTTGGTAAGCGAGTGGAGCAGTTTTATTGCAAAAATCTGATGTGCCTTTCGATGTTTTCCAGAAAGCCCACCCCACGGGCGTCAGGCATACTTTTCAGTGTCAGAATCGGAATCCCCGACCCCAAAAACCCCGAGTGGAAATTTAGAAGGCAATTACTCAGCTATTCGATGTTTTACAGAAGGCTCCCCCCTTGCCCCCCTGGGGGGGCCCAGGGCCGTCGGGCATATTTTTCAGGGTCAGATTCGGAATCTCCGACCCCGAAAACCAACTTTCTACAACTTTTAGTCAATTTTTACCATTTTTAGAAAATTCGGAAAAAATTGATGCACTCCAAGATGCAGTTTATGCACCCGCAATGCAGTTTAGATCCAGCCCCAAAGTGTAATAGATAGACTATTTTCCTGATATTTTTCGGAAGACAATGCCGAAAACCGCAACTCGATCGGTTCATCAGAAAAAAATTTCTGATTTATTGTCTAACTTGCCTGGTCTATAATGTACTTTTACTGTTAATGGTTTAGTCAATCGTCACGATTTGAGGTACTGGAGTGATCAAAATCCTCACTGGATGAGAGAAGAACATACCCAGAAACCTCAAAAAAATAAATACGTGAGCTGGTATTATTGGTACCACCATTATTAGTCCGTTTGTAATTGATGGTAACTTAAATGTCCAAAAGAACTAATCAAATTATCCATGCTTTACAAAACTTAGACATTAATTTTGACAGAATGTGGTTCTAGCAGGATGGTACAACACCTCATTTTGCTATTGGAGTTCGGCAATTCCTGTATCAAATGTCTCCTAATAGATGGATTGGGAGAAGGAGTGCTATTGGATGGCCAGCAGGCTTTCCTTAAAAAATAATGTTTATCAAACAAAGCCATTAAATATAGACCACTTGAGGAACAGATTATTTGAAGAATCGCAAGAAGTTATTGGAGAAACTTTAATTAACGTTGTAACATCGTTCTACTATAGGTTGGGATATTGAGGGTGGGGAAGTTTGAACATTTATTAAAATAGATTTTTTATTCAAAGTATAATCGCATAATTGTGTTATTTTTTCTTTTATATTTTTTAATAAACGTTTGTATTTAAGAAAACTCCTATAACTCCTTTGTTTTTTAAAAATTTTCAGAAAACTTTACATTATCGTAAAAAGAATTAAATTATCTTTCGAATGACTATCACAAGCCATATGTGCAATTTAAAAAAATGGGGGGAACCTTGTGGGGGGCTAGGGGCGAACCTACATGTAAACATTTGTTTATACGTCAAAAAATGACAAAAGGAATGTATTTTCTGAAGTATATCTGAACTTTACCTAAAACTCACTATTAATCCAGATATATATCCGGGACTATTGGAACGCACTGTATCATTTTCGTAGTATTTTCACCCACATAGTGGATTTTCTGAGATATATCGAGGTCAAGGGTAAATTTTACTAATGTCATCATGTTCAGCACCTCGAAATACTACGAAAATAATATATTTGGACAAAAATTATGAAAAAAATCAATTCTGACCCATATTTGAGCTAGTTTTCACCCAAATAGTGAATTTTCTGAGAAATAGCGAGTTCTTAGGTAAATTTTACTAATGGCGTTGTTTTCAGCGCTTCAAAATACTACGAAATTGATACATTTGGACAAAATTTAGGAAAAAGACACTAGATAAAATTAACTATAAACTTCACATTATCGTTTACTTAACTGGAAAGAGTGATGAAGACCAGGCCGTCTCTCCCACTTATATTCAACAGTATCTACAAGTTGGCCTTAGAACCAACGTTAGAATTAGTCGTTTTTTAACTGTCATCCTTGTGTTTCTAAAAGTGTCTTATGTTTTGGTATCAGTTTAGTGTGGGTAATTGATTGTGAGAAAAGTTGTTCTGAAACACAAGTTCGACATTGTTTATTTTGTTCTGGCCTCTCGTGTTTTACAAATTATAAATGTATTGTCGAACTTATTTCTCTTGCATAGAAGGTATTTATAAAAGGCTCAGTTATAAACATGAATAAAGGTGAAGCTTTGAAATACACAATTTAAGTTTATTGCGTATAGTTTTTTTTTAGATTTTATTGAAATTGCTTCACATATAGAGTAAAACCTCATTTCAGACTGACTCCGATCGCAAGAGCATTAATAATTACTGAGCTGGTGCCAGCATTTGCGTTACGGTGCTGATGATTAGCGCGCAGACCCTAAGCGTTTTTGTAACTATACCTAACCTACATCTTCATATGATAATTGTGTTTCGAAAAACTTGTAGCTAAGCCATTAATGATGTACTGAGTCATAAACTATTAGAAGCCAGAGTTGTTTCTGAAATATTTAGACATTTTCTAAACGTATGCGTAAATTACACTATATTAATTTCAGTGTCATATGCAAAATTTTTCTTATTATCGACGGATTACAGCAGCGGTCTTCAAACGGAACTCGGCCTGAATAAAAGTATCGGATCTGATATTCAGACCCTTGTATTTCCATGTATCTTTTTCCGCTGAATCCGAATCTGCCTTCAGATTTGGCCCAACGGGTCTGAGTTTTCGGGAAAATTAAAAAAACCGGTCAAAATTCACAAAAAAACGTAATTTACGATAGACGACTGTTATAAAAAATAAAATCAAATTATTCTACCAGCTCACTAGACGTATGATTTTTCACTCGTTTAATTCCAATTTATCATCATAGAGTCAGACAAACTGGTCCAATTTCATTCAAAAACAGAAAATAGATTAAAAACGCCATTTTCATGGCATAATTCGTGTTACAGATTTCTGGATCGATCTTTTTATCCACCCACCCATTTATGAATTTATACATCTTTCTATCCAGTCGTTCATGCATGAATACGCATATTTATTCATCCACCTGTACCACCTATAAAACCCACCCCGTCCACCCATCTATCCATCTACTTTTTGTACTGAGAGATGTGATAACAGCCTAGAAGATTGAGAGAGCAATAAAACTTTCTAAACAAAAGAAAACAATATCTACAAATCATTCTATATGTGTTCTCTTTTCTTCAAAGGATCCATGCAAAGGTTTTCGCTTTCGTTTAGTCCCTCTATTTTTCGTTTATCTTTTTAACAACCAACAAAAATCGGCCATCATGTTTTCATACCATCTTCCTTGATATCGCTGTTCTATGTATAACTCATATCCTGATGAAATCGTTCGCCTTGTTCTTCGCCAAGATCCAAGATTTTCAGGAAACTAATCCAGATGTGAATGACAGAAGTGCAACTTGTAGTTCATCAAATATCCCAGATCTTGGAAGTCTTTTATCATCTTTGATACAATTTCTTCGTATTTAGGACTCTTCTTGGTTCCTAAAAAAATTGTCGCTACAGCTTTGAAACTAGTCCAAGCACTCTTCTCAACGTTACTCATTGTAGTGATGAATGTTGCATCCTTGAACAATGTCCGAATCTGAGGTCCATCGAATACAGCTTCTTTCAATTTCGCCTCAGAAGTATTCGGAAATTTTCGCCCTATATATATAGGGCGAAAATTTTTTTAGGAAAAAACAAATACGAAGAAATTGTATCGAAAATGATAAAAAACTTCCAAGATCTGGCATGTTTGATGAACTACAAGTTGCACTTCCTTCATTCACATCTGGATTGGTTTCCTGAAAATCTTGAAGATTATAGCGAGGAACAAGGCGAACGATTTCATCAGGATATGAAGGTTATAGAACAGCGATATCAAGGAAGATGGGATGAAAACATGATGGCCGATTTTTGTTGGTTGTTAAAAAGAGAAACGAAAAATAGAGGGACTAAACGAAAGCGTAACTCTGCATAGATCCTTTGAAGAAAAAAGAACACGTTATAGCAACAAAAATAAGAATGATTTGTAGATATCGTTTTCTTTTGTTTAGAAAGTAGAGTATTCTACAAGTTTTATTGTATTCTCCATCTTCTAGGCTGTTATCTCATCTCTCAGTACAAAAAGTAGATGGATAGATGGGTGGATTTTATAGGTGGTACAGGTGGATAATAGAAAGATGTATGAATTCATAAATGGGTGGGTGGATAAAAGATGGATCTAGAACTCTGCAACACGAATTATGCCATGAAAATGGTGTTTTTAATCTATTTTCTGTTTTTGAATGAAATTGGACCAGCTTGTCTGACTCTTATGATGATAAATTGGAATTAAACGAGTGAAAAATCATACGTCTAGTGAGCTAGTAGAATAATTTGATTTTTTATAACTTTCGTCGATCGTAAATTACGATTTTTGTGATTTTTTTTAATTTTTCCGAAAACTCAGACCCGTTGGCCCAAATCGGAAGGCAGATTCGGATTCAGCGGAAAAAATACATGGAAATACATGGTTTTGAATACCAGATCCGATACTTTTTTTTATTTTGTGGAGCTGTGTAATTTTTCAAAAGGTGAACACAACTACTACACTATGATTCATTAACAATTATGTTTATTTTCTAGATATATGATCGCAGTGGGTATGGTAGATTATCACCAGAAGACTTCTGTATGGCGGCATGTCAAACTTTAGCTTTGAGTAAAGAATATGCTTTAGAAGTATTTGATCAAGTAGATAGAAATCAACTCGGATACATAACATTTGGTAGGTATTGATCTCAAAAAAAGATACTTTTTAGCATGATCCTAGTTTATAATTATTTTATTTTCATGTATTATGTATTTCATTGTTCATCTATATTAATATTTAAAACTAGGCTCCAGTCACAATTTTCTAAAACATGATTTTCATTTATCAATTTTTAACCCAATAACTTCACCCAAGAAATTACAATTTTATATAGAAGCATGTAATACAAAAATTGTTTGTTTCCTAACTTCAATGAATTGACATAGGTACTTAAAATATAGCAAAAAATCGAAAATATTTTTTCAACTTTAACACCCTGTAGAACGAAAAGAACAACAATTGACTAAGGCATGTTTGACCCAATCACTATATGTTGACGTTAACAATCTGCCATTAAGCTGTGTACCGTTATTAATGACTCGTCTTGTATAATTATCATCTGAGACCATCCTTATAAACGATCATATAAATTTTATTTCAATCGCAGAAAATATGAATCCGGATCTGGTTACTAAATGGTAAAGCTATTAAATTTAGATCCACACCCTGGTTCATATTTTAATGAAAAAACTTAAACATGCAGATAATGACAGTTTATGGCGGACTGGATGAATCGAATGCAGAATAATATTTAGACTAAATATAAAAAAACTAAAAATTTATTGATAAACAACATCGCCTAAGAAAAATAACATAAATAATTTATTGTTTTACATTTCAGAAAATTTTGTTACTTATGCGAGGAAGAAGGCTGAGTTTACTAGTTTATTCAGTTTAAGTCCAGAAGAAAAATTCCAACAGCGAAATGGAGAAATTTGTCCAAACTACTACAGTAAAAAAGTTGATTGATATTTATTTGTTAATCATATGTAATTTACCTTTGGACACACCAATGCAGCCATTATTTATCGCAACTATTTTCTATTTAAAAATATTATATATCTTACGTCAAACAATTAAAGAAGTTGTAGGTTTAGTTACTATAACAATTCATCTTTAAACAGTTTAGTGCAAACATCAATTAATTTATTTTTGTGTAAACTATATTTTCTGAATAAAAGAGAATTTTGTTATACGAATATATAAATTAATTTAAAAGTAATATTTATGTTTTCGTACTTTTTATATTACTGAGGAGTTGTTTATAAAAAATACGAACTTTCTCAATGACTTGTTTTGTTTAAAGAAGCCAGTATTGTATTTTATATATGCAAATATATTGTACTGTTAGATCAAGTAACCCCTTACCATAGTTATTTATTTCAAAAAACAATGTTAATGTAGTTTTATATATATGTATATACATATACAGTGTGTCCAAGATACGGATGGGATAGCATTAGGATCTAGGAAACGGTAAGAAATATGTGGTGGTTCAAATTAGAAAAAAGTTGTGGTTTTTTATACCTAACAATATGCCGTTTAGAAAGTTCTAAATTCCAGGTAGTTCCGGAGATATCCGGAAAACCCAAAATTTTGCAAAATCGTTTTGTTTTTTTTTTCTAGCTCTATTTGAGAACGAATTTAAAAAAATTGCATATCTATATTGCCACATTTTTGCTCTATCCAATGGCGTCACCATTTTTGCAATCCGACGTTTCGTCTTCGAGAAGCCATGATCAGGTTAATTTTTGTAAATACGTCGCTTCTATTATTATGACAATATCTAGTCATTATTAATTCTGAATTAGATGATGTTACTATTGTAATTACTTAAAAAGTTTTTAGCTTATTTTCGCTATCATTTAAAATTTTTCCCGAGTACGGCTCTGAACGCTTTCAAAATATCTATTGGAAGAAATCATAACAGTATAAGTCAATACAGCACAAAATATCCAACAATTTTTTTTACTACTACTAGCAATACTTACTAATTAGAAATAATAAAACATTTCATAAATTCGTATTATTTTTTAATAGGTGTACAACTTTTTTGTTATTGATTAAAAAAATTTGTTGGATATTTTGTGCTGTATTGACTTTTATACTGTTATGACTTCCTCCCATAGATATTTTGAAAGCATTCAGAGCCGTACTCAGCAAAAATTTTGAATAATAGCTAAAACAAGCTAAAATCTTTTTTAAGCGATTACAATAGTAATATCATCTAATTCAGAATTAAAAATGACTAGATTTTGTCATAAAAATAGCGACGTATTTAAAAAAATTAACCTCATGATGACCCCTTGAAGACGAAACGTAGGATTACAAAAATGTTGACGCCATTGGATAGAGCGAAAAAAGTGGCAATATAAATATGCAGTTTATTTCAAAATTCGTTTTTAAATAAAGCCAGAAAAAAATAAAACGATTTTGCAAAATTACAAGTTTTTCCGGATATCTCCGGAACTACCCGGAATTTTAAAACGGCATATTGTTAGGTATAAAAAACCACAACTTTTTTCTAATTTGAGCCACCCCGTATCTCTTACCGTTTCCTAGATCCTAATGCTATCCCATCCTTATCTTGAACACACTGTATATATATATATATACAATATACTCTATTTTTCAATAACATTGTATTATAGATGTAGATATTAGATTTTTATTACTTATACATAAAAGAATTTATCAATTAACTAAAATTAGAGAAAAATACAATGTGATAAAAAAAATCATTTGTTTGTATGCACCTACCTACCAGCAAGTCATAAATATCCCTGTTTATTTCTTATCTTTAACATGTTTGTATTTATGTGGAAAATGGTTTATAAGTAAAATAAAATCATTTCACTACTACTGTTTGTATTTGTAATTGTCAAAATGGAATATTTAACATTTTGTTAAGCATTTTTCCGTAATTATATCTTTTATATTTCTTTATATCTTTAATATTTCAAGAATGCTATTCTATTCTCAAGAGTTATAACAAAATTAGCGCGAAATCCACAACTTGTTTAAATTTTCATCATTTGGAAAATTAGAAACATGGACAGGTCCAGCTTCACTATTTGCTGGACACAAACCTCTGCCTAATCTTAAATATACAACCTGCTTCAGTTCACCGAAATTACGCAAAATTTTAGAATACATACGTATTACACACAGCAATTATTCATCTACTTTATGTTTAGAGACACGGCGTTGTTGGCAGTTTCTTTTTAAATGGACCGCCCTATTTATTTTAACAATTTTAGAAAGACAGATTTTCACCGATTACAATGATCTGCGATTTATTGCTTTTTAATGTTGAATAAAACAATGAAAATTTGATTTAATGAAAATGAAATTTGTTATTGCAAAATATGGAGCACTTGAATATTAAAAAAAAAGATTAATAATAAATGATCAAATTGGTTACCTTTGGCAGCCTGACTATATCCTAAGCGTTCAAAGAAGGCTCTTAAGGAATTTTGAATGGCATGTGTGATATTACTTGAACCGCCATCCTAATTAGATCTTCCAACTCATCTAACGAGTGAGATTTAGTCTTGTAGACAACAAATTTTTAATGACACCAAAGGAAATAGTCTAACGGACTTAAATCTGGCGATCGCGGTAGCCATTCAAAATATCCTCTTCGGTCTATCCATCCCTGTGGAAATCCTTTATTTAGGTACCGATGCAAGTCAGCTCCATAATGAGGCAGAGGTCCATCTTGTGGGTACCAAATGCCATTTGAGAGTACTCCAGAATTTGCTTGGTTTGGAAGTAAACGAATCAATGCTGGAACAATTTGATCGTGCAAAAGAGGTGTAAATAATGATTAATTAATGAGTTTTTTCAGAAAGTTTTTAACATCTGCTTTGATTTTGTGTCGAAACTGATTATTTCTATTATTGTTGTTTATAGTTACCGTCCATTTTTTTAATAGGTTAGTAAGTATTAGGCAAAAAATTCATGATACCTTTTTTGTTGTAAAATGTTCGACGACTCCGAAAATAATAAAAAAATTTTAAAATCCATTGGCGTTCTACATTTTATGACAAAAACGTCGACTGCCTGACGCCTAACTACGCCACTGGTGATAGATAAAAATTGACTTTATACCAACAATGCAGCTCTTTACCAACGTACTATAACTGCCAAATTTTAAGAACCTACCATTGACTGTTCTAAATTTATCTCAAATATTAGTACATTTTTTTTATATTTTCAAAATCCTGTATCTCGGAATCTTAGCGTTTCGAGCCATGTTTCCGATTTCAAGTTTATAGGAACTTTTTTTCTTTAAATACCATAAGAAATTGTGTTTTAAAGTTACCGTCCGTACTTAGGAAACACCCTGAAAATGTATATCGTTTTATAATAATTATATGTATATACAAATATCATTTTTAGTTTTTATTTTGGAAAATTATTTATTATTAGCTAGGCATCAGCGAGGTATAATTTATTACTAGTTGGGGCATTTAGCCCATAAAGTAGTTGTTTCCGGCGATATCAGCAATTAGATGTCTTTTATCGGGTGTCCCAAAATTCACAGAAGATTTAATTTTGTGCCATTTATGTGGTAAAGAGTTGCCAACTATCCTCACGTCTGGTTTTGTTGCCAAATCCGACCCCTAGGGATGCAAGCGTCCATTTGTTCCTCCACTGAATAGCCGGGAACTTCCGCGGATGACAAGGACTCCGTCGAGAGCAGCGATTTTCCGCGATTGGATACGCTCTCTGCGGTATGGTCTGGGGCAAGAGCGTACTCGCGATTACTACCGTTCTCAATGTCTAGAACGTTCATTGCTGTATTGTTAGTCGAATTCAGTTCAATTTCACATATGCGCCTTCAAAATGCGACGTGCAAATTTTCAGCAAAACGTGTCGAGTGCAGAATTCGAAATAAACGAAATCAAACCGCATAATCTTGTTAAAAACAGCCGTCTTATTTTCTACAAAATTATGACTGTCTGCGGGAAAATTAAAAATAATTGTTGTAGGTAATTCTTAAATAAAAAAATGCCCAGAGGGTTTCTTAACTTCAATGGACAATTTGATAAAATACAAATGTCGCATTTTGAAGGCTCAACGACGATATGAAAGTTGAATATAAGTTTTTACTCAGTGACACCATGTTACAAAGTTTATGAGTGAGAGTTAAGGTCGAATACAACAAATCCTGACAAGTGGTAAGCAAAGGAATCTACTTACCGAAGCTAGCTTGCGGCTTTTCCTCTCGGCAACTACTCGTAGTCCATTGCTCTGGCTCGTCTCAATAGTGTCAGTGGTCCCACATTCTATTTTATCTCACTTTATTTTATAGAATCCTTTTTGAATGCTTATTTAGCTTTAGTTTAGTTAGTCTTAGAAGTTTAGAGTTTCTTTCTTTAGGTAAGAATTCCGTTATTTGTTTTCATGTCTGATATTTGAGATAAACACATACAATTAGAATTGGAAATGAGTTAAACACGTCTAAGTTTACAACACACTATATTACAAAGTTTAGGTTTTACATGTTTCATAATACGATTCCCTACTACTTTGATTCCGGTAACTAAGGTCTGATACACTAAAAACGATCTACAACTTCAGATTTTTTGTCAACTCCATAGGCTGTAACCAGATAAGTACAAATCTGCAAAATTTGTTAATGATTTCCAAACAGAACATAAATTTATTAATTAAATTTAGCCGCGCGACTCAAGCGCATCACAGGCCTCGATAGTGATACGAAATATGCTGAGATGCCGATAACATAATGAAAAAATAAAGACAGCGTGGTAGCTGACAGTTCAGGGTTACTAAAAATGAAGCTATACACGAAAGAACAACGCGTTTTCATTGTTGAGCAATATTTTAAAAATAATGAAGATTTAGCAGCTACAGTTCGCAATTTTCGTACAAAATATGATCAGAATAGTGATTTAACTTCATCAACTGTGAAGAGGATAATTGAAACAATGAAGGACATTAGTGATCTTAAACACTCTAGCCCTCCTTTGATTAAGTCGTTCAACACAAAACCAGAGAACAGTATACCAACGAGAAGCGACACCGAGATTTTCTACGTTAACAGTTTTCGTACGCGCATGCGCGAACTAGGTTGTGTTGCTGTCAGAGCCTTCAAATATACATAGGAGAAACGAGTAATTAGTGAATAGTTTTTGGCGGTGTACAGTTGTGTCGTATAACGTTAATTGATAGCGGATTTATTTGTATTTTATTTCATTTTCATTTAGAATCAATTTGAAATCAGTAAAATGTCTGGTTATTATTGTGCTTTTCGCGGATGTTCATCCAAAAAGTGGTTAAGGATTAACCATTTTTAAATTCCCTAATGATTACGAAAGGTAATTATTATTATTGTTTTAAGTACCTAGCTGTAAATTGTAAATCAGAATTGTCTACAATTTACTATTTAATGGATTTTCTGTTTCCTTTAGCCTCTAATATTTCAATACATTTATCACCAATTCTGAACACTGTATATAACACAAGTAAGAGCTTAACTCCTTACGACAATTATATATCACACAGTACTATGAAACCCGTTGCGATGATATAATTTGTCTACATTTTATCACAGTTATTCATGTATTATATGAACAATGTTTGATACTGATGCAGTTCGTTCAGTGTACATCCGTTCAAAAGTATAACTTCTCTCAGTGTAAACGGTTGTGTTTCCTTCAAATCTGTCAACAAGCTCTCTCTCGCGTATTCTCAGGAAAGACTTGCATCTTCATGTTTACACAAAGTTCAATTGACTCTACTACCACGCGGAGCGAAAAAAATTCGTTCAATGGATTACGGAACAACAAGTAGATGCTGAGTTTTCGAACAAAATCATCTTAGACGAAATTGTCGCATTTGTGGTTTAGAAAATCCACGAGTGATTGCGCATCCACAACATGTCACTATTTGGTGCACATTTTGGGCCGGAGGCATCATCGGACAATTCTTCTTCGAAAATGCGTCAGGTAATAATAGTTAATGGTGCTCGCAATCGTGACATGATAATCAAGTTTTTTTGTGCCTAAATTGACATTGATATGGATGTAGACAACATATGGTTTCAACAAGACGGTGCCACATGCTATACAGCTCGAGAAACAATTCAATTATTCCTGGTCGTGTAATTTCCCGTTTTGGTAATCAAAATTTGTCGCCCAGATTATGCGATTTAATCCCGTTGGACTTTGTTCTTTGGGATTTTTTTAAGTCTAAGGTTTATGCCAACAAATCCACGTCTCGAAGGAGGAAATTAAGCGCTGTGTCAACGAAATTCAGCCGCATATATGCAAAACGGTTATGGAAAACTTTGACAAAAAAATGAGTGGTGGTCATGTATTCGTTCCATACATAACCCTGTATTGTGTATTCTTTATAAATAAAAAACTTTTCTTACGTTAATTTTGGGGCATTCTTTGCATACCAGTACATTCACATTATTTACCCTTATACGATAAGATCATTTTTTTTATTTGCTTGAATTAGCTTACATTTACAATGAAATATTTATATTAGGTATATTGTTGTCACACTTCACGTTTTTCGCACATTTGCGTTGCATTTCATATAATTTGTATATCGACGCATTACTACGAAAACATGCTATCTTAAATTTAGCTTGAGAAAACATGCTAGCTCACAATCAGATCTTTAAGGAAAAACATGCTATCTCACACAAAATTAAATTTGACTAGAAATTTAAGTTGGCTGCATTGGCGTTGAAATGCACATTGAGTGATTGAAACCGTGTACTTATGATAAACTTATAGGAATATTGTGCAAAACCGTACTTATCTTATCAACATCGACGTCACCTGTTACATGAGTGTTGTATAATAATGAAAAAGTAATATTAACCGTCGGTAGAAGGAAGCGCAAAAAAGCAAACGCCTAGGTGGGGAAATCTGGGAGGAAGCCTGGAGAGTTGAAGATAGGCAGTTGAAGTGAGAACAGTGTGCAGATAGGTAACAAGACAATCGGCAGGCAGTGTGTCAAAGTAGTGAAAAATATAAGTGTTTAACCGATATTAATTATCAGGTAATATTCTTTAAGTACTTTGTTGTTAATTGTTCTATGTAATCTTATGATTGTGATGGTTATAGATGTTTCATGATAATAATTCTTTGTATGTTTAGCTTCCATTTTCCATTGCTTTATGCTCAAGAGCATATATTTTTCTAAGATCTAACTTGTTTTTGTCATGATTACGTTGTTCGAAAAACATGGATGTTTCATGATAAAACTTCTGTGCATATTTAGCCTTCATTGTCTTACGCTTAGGGGCGTATATTTTTCTAAAGTAAGATTGTTACAATTGTTATTAAAGATTGCCCATTATTTATTACATGTTAAAATATGTGTATATTGTCGTGACTGCCCAAATATTGCAATAACAACTCCTTTGTTTCACATTTAACTTGTTTTATCATGATTACGTTGTTCTTTGATCTCTTGTTCTCACTTTATATCAGACGCATATA
>NW_019417065.1:0-20851 GCF_000390285.2 Anoplophora glabripennis
TTAAAAAGTGCCTCTCCTTCTGATATACAACGAGAGTTTTCGTTTGCATATATGTAAATAGGAAATGTATTCCACAACGGATAAGTTCATAGTTATAAGCTAATAAAATGTACATTAAATTGTAATGCTAGAGACAAATAAAGTAGACATAAATACTTGCCTTAAAATTTATTTATGAAACATTTGAAACCTATAAAATAACACAAAAGTCAAATAACCGCAGTTTGATAACAAAATTACTAATAATAATGGGAAATAAATCGAATGTTGTCCAAATGAATCTGTAAAACAGGAACGGCAATGTCAAAATTACCTTGTCTCGGAGCTTACTGCTTTCGCCGCTTGGTGCGCTTGCATCTTAAAAATTATCGCGGATACCTAATGAAGAATACCCTCCTGACAAATATAGATTTTACAATTTGTTATATGCTATTTTGAAATGTTTGTTAAAAAATTAAAAATAAACATTTTTTAGTGGTTTGTATGCCTACTGTCCTTTTAAAAGGACGGAACTTTTTAAGAAATCCAATGTGCAAGAATTTTATTAAAGATTTTTTATGTAATATAGAATCTTAAACATATAAAATAGTTTTTATTTTCATTTTTGAAAAAAAAATAATTCAGGCATATCAGGATATTGTAGAAGTTATTCTACAAAAACTCGAAGGAAAACCTATATCAAACACAAAAAGTAAAAAGAAATTAGTCTTCTTAAACCTCTTCAATCATCATCTTCAACCAGAACAAGATTTATAGGAGGTTGATTTCAAAACTTAGTCCCTTTTACTTGTACCATAAGAGATGGCCACAGAGACGATTTTAATTTTTATACGAAAATTGTTTTGTCCATGAATTATGTTTTCAAAATTAATAAGTATTTGATGGAACCAACCCAACGCTACTCGTGGATCAAACATAGGTTTCGAATGTCGTTCGTATATAGGCACAAATAAATGTTTTATGCTAGTAAATATTGAGTAGCACTGACATTTAAGATATTACATATTTTATAGGTTATATATCATCCACAAGATTACATTTATCAATCTAAATGTTATTTTATTTTAGTATTTTAGTTTTTTTTTAAATATTTTTAAATCCGCAAAAAAATATTCTGGTGCACTTGAATAGATATAGAATAAGTAAACTTCGGACGCTTTAAAAGAGAGTTGAAAACGGTTATCTTTTGTAGCGACAGATCAGTGGTTAATGATATTATTGAATGTAGATTGTAAATGATATACGAAAATATATTTTTCATTCACTCTTGACTACCGACCATTCTTTTTTTATTTAATTACTTACATTTTATGCATGGTATAACAGTATACACTTCTCTTAACTAAGTGTATGTAATTATGTACAATTTTATATACCTACTGTCTTTAATAATTTGTTTGTACTAGGTTTTTAGTTTACTTTTATTGTAGATTTGTATTCAACTTCGCTTTTATTATAACTAAGTCGTTTTATTTAACATATTGTATTATTTTTATTATACAAATAAGTGTTAAGTCACTTATTGTCTACTCTTTTATTCGCTGTTGTTCTTATTGCTGTATTTTATTATGTCTAAAACTGCTCGTGGGTGAATAAATTTATTATTATTATTATCATATCACTTAAATTTAATTTCTGGCTCAATATTTTTCTTGTGCGTACGAGGAAAATTCTAATATATTTCTCATCATTACCCTGTTCTAATATACGTACAAATTTTATTTTTATTTTTTTGTGTTTTTGTAAAAAATGTAAATTTTAGCTCTTTTTTCGTTTATCTAAATCACACCACATTTAAAGACGTTTTTGAACTAAAAATATATTCTTTGGAGATTCTTAAAAAAAAAAGAGAAATGTAAATATAACAATAAAAATTCTAAAGTAATCCCAACAAATTCTAAAATAATCCCAACAATAAATTGTGCTGTTAGAGATTTGCAACAAAAAAAATGAAATCTACATTCTGGTTGTTGTTTTATTTAAATACATGTTTAAAAAAGAAAAGTTTTACCATTAGAAGAGGAATGATGTGGAAAATAGATTAGAATAGTCCTGTGCACTCAAGGTAAATATTTAAATGCATTTTAAGTAATTATAATTTATAGAGTACTTCTTTTTACACCAAAAGAGTAAAATTCGAACAAACATCTGAGGACCTAAAAATTCAATTATTTATTTTAAATCTCCATCATTTTCCTATTAATAATTACGCTTTCTATAAATTGATCAGCCGGACTACTCCGTTGGCGTCCTCTACCTCAAAGGAACTCGCTCTATTCACTGTTCCACAGAATTAAATTTTCAGTTCGATATTAATATTCCACCCACATCAAGTACAAATCCCCTTTGCATAAAGTATGTGAAATGTACGAAGGCATGTTAATCCCTTTATGTTTTAAATGCTTCATTTTTATATGTAAAAGCAAATTTCGAGTCAATATCTTTAAATAAAAAATTAAAATTTAAACACTCCGTATGTCAGAAACGAAGCATATTTCGACCTGCATTTATATGAACTTTTTTTTACAAAATAACTTCGACAACCACCCTAAAATATTTCACACTTTTTTACAAACACCCTGTATTAGTCCATTCTACAAAAGCAGTTGGTAGTTCCTTATATTTAAGAACAATTTTAATGACGCTTAATGTGCCTAAACGATCCTTTTTTTAACATAAATAACTTTTGAATTGAATTTGAATTTTAAGTTTAGGAAGTCGTTTTGAAATAAAAGAAATACATCACATTTTTACGGTGGATTAGATGCTTTTTGTCTATCCCATTACCATATTATGACGATATTATAAAGCTTTGGATAGAAACGCGTTTTGACACAACATTTATAAACGGTAGACACGCACCCTCTATGCGTTTTATCCAACCGTTTTCCTTCAAATGACATTACACATCCATTAATATCACAATAAATATTACTTATGAAAATATATTTAGGCATTTACAGTTCTTACAAATGAGAATACATTAACATATTTTTTAAACATATTTTTTCAATTGCTATACAGGGTGTTACAAATTAGTAGGTCAACTCGTTAACCACATATTCTTTGGACTAAAATAATGGGACTTTTCTTATGTCACTTTTCATTTTGGAGCCCCATTTTCAAAATACAGGGTGTTAACATTTAAAAAATTATTTTTATTGATAACTCCGGTGATAGTAGAGACATTTATTTGAAATTTAGCACATATTTTAATCTTAGGTCGGCACACTTTTTGTGTAATTTTGGTTTAAAATAGACCGAAAAAAGAAGTAGTAGGTAATTAAATATCTCTCGCTATGAAAACAGATATTGAAACAAAACTTAAATTGTCAAATTTTATATTCAAAAAAGAATTATCAGTTGTTGATCAGGTTGATGGGGCTCAAATAGACCTTTCAAGTAGGCTGATTGTTACAAATAAAAGAAAACTCACCAAAATCTGATGCAATTGACTTTCTTTCTTGTCATGGGTAAAAGGGAAAGAACAAATGTAAATGCGTTCAACAAATCACTATTTGTGGTTCACTTAAACAATTATTCACTCACAGTTTTTAAATTTTAACAGGCATATAACAATGCTGCGAGTTGAACTACTAAAATACTACTACTAATTTATACATAAAAATAGAGGATAAAAAACTTCCCAAAACGCCAGTGGACAAACGCCAGCGGATCGCTTGGAAATTTCAATCATATACTGGGTGTATTCAGTTGTAGTGTTGAAACGAAAATAGATTTTCGAAATGTTAACTAACGAAAATGTCTGCATTCTTTAATTTTTATTTTTTGGTTAGCAAAAGTAATTTAATAAAAACAGTGGTATTATTTGTGCTGTTTGATAACAAAGCATAAATGTAGAATAAAATAGGTACTTACATAAATAAATTAGTAATTAATAAATATCTAACATCTATTTAAATCTAATAAAAATTACTTAGTGACATATGACATATTGAGATCATTAAATGTTGCAAACCTTTAGAAATTCGAATCAAATGATGTTGTTTGTGCTCTTTGATAACAATTAGATATGCTAAAAATCTAACTAATTAAAACAACTCCATAAAAAAAAACATTGAAATATGAGATATTAAAATTATTAATCCTTATCTTATATCTAACAGCTATAATACCACTTCACGTAAAGACTAACACAAAATCAGTTACAATAAATGAATTTATTTATTTCTGTATTTTTAGGATTGCTTTTCAATGCTTTCATTATAAAATTATACCGAATATCTACCCCAGCATTTTTGAAATGATTCTGAAAAACAAAAGATTAACATTAGATACTACCAACTGAGATTTACTATAATTCGTAATTTTTTGTGAAAATTTACTAGAAAAGTATGCGCATTACATGTTAATATTAATTTGAGNTGTAAAATTCCTCCTATCTCAGATACCATACAAATCTAATTTCAAGGTTAACTGCAATGCAATGTCAAATGAAAGTCACCAACCTACGTCACTTTCGGCTTTCAGCCTCAAGGTCATCCAAACACAAACGTCATCGGCCTTCGGCCTCAAGGTCATCCCAAGCCAGAAAGTGGAGGGGGGAGACTCAGAGACCGCAATTATACCCTACTCATGCGGATAGTTCTTGTACTTAAGACTATAGATTTTTTTCACAAAATACGCAATATTAAAGATATTTAGCTTTTCTATGAAAGTAAATTGACGTGAAATGGAATTATAAATTTAAATTTGCATTTTTTTAAGTTTGAACTTTTTATATGTATCACTGGTAGGTTTATAACAATTTTAGTGTTAAAAAATTTTGTTATGCTACTACCTCCAACTTGTAACCAAAATTTACATTTTTTTAATTGAGAGATATTTTTCAATTTTTTACGATGCAAATCATAATTCGACCTTTGTAATTTTTTATATCGAATCATTAAATATATTCATAGCACACTTAATTGTACAAGGGACCAGTTGATGTAACTATAACTAAGCAGTATTTGATAATTTAAAAAAAAAATAAATTCTGTAAAATTTAATGACAGAAGTCCCGATCTGAATTCAACGAAATTTTATATATTGTCATATGTAAGTAATTTTTCATATAATTACGGACATTTTTTACTATAGTGATTTTTTTAACAACTGAAACTTTATAACTATTTTCATAATGTTCTTAATACCTTTCAGAACTTCATATAAATTTCTTAGAATTACTAAAAATGCATATTCGATATTTCAAAGGACTTTGCTTGGGATGACTTTAAAGTTTTTTAAAAATTTGCACGCCCTGAATATAAAATCAAGAAAGATAAGAAGGAATTTTTCTGAGTAATGACATTTTCACACATCATAAATAAAAAAGATTTTCCTCTTTAGGGTATAATCGTGGGACACACTGTATGTTGAAAACATTAAGTATTTAAAACAAACAAGAACTAGTATTTTAGTATTAGTTATGACCATTTTGGTCAAAAATGGGAAATTCACCCACAATAAATTAGTTTTCTGTATATTATTGTTACAAGTTCTAAACAGAATAAATGTACAGGATCATCCCCCTACTTGAGCCTCCCCCCTCCCCCACCCTTATCTTTTTTGACTATCTATTTAGCAAAAGATGCTAAAGACCAATTTAAAAAAAAATTCTTGAGATCTCAAAGAGATATTTAAAAAACCATTGAGCGTTGCATTTCAGAGATATACACCTTTGATTTTTTAAATACGATACTACATATTTCTCGTTTTTTCTGTTACACTGATTTTTTTCTCATTACAAGGTATCATGTCAAATATTTGCTTTCATAGTTTGCACAATATTATGGTTTATTTACTGATACTGCACATAGTCAAGATTGCCTTGAAAACATTGCGTGGGTATGTTTTCCGCTGCTTTTACTAAATAAGTCTTTGGTTTCTTTATTAACATTAAGCAAGTTTTTTCTTTTTATATTACCCTATTATTCACCTAATTAATAACTTTGTTCAATATTTTTCTCTTAGTTTAAGGCCCGGTACTTTAAGTCTCGGTTAAGCCTTGGATAAGTAATCACTTGACTGTACTATAAGATTTATTTTATAATAGTACATTCCCAGTCTACTTTCCTGATTAGTTAACCAAATCTTAACCGAGAGTCAAAGTACTAGGCCTAAACCATACGAATTCGAATCGTTCTTTGTCTATTTTACCTTTCAGAATCCTCCACAGAAAGAACTACATGGCGATTAAATTAGGACTCCTTCAGGGTCATAAAATTGTCTTTTCGTATAAAAATTTATTTAAAGAGATGCCCTTTGTTTGATATTATCAGACACCTTTCATGGTTAGTATAGCATTTTTTTCTTAATAAAATATTTAATAAATTTGATAGTAAATACAAAATAGAGGAATGTAAATTAACGATAAATACATAGTGTATTCCTTTAAAAGAGTCTCATTTTTAATAAGAAAATGAAAGAACAAGTACATCTACTCAGGAAGTGACGAGGCGTAACGTTAAACTAGAGCAACTTCCTATTATTTTTCGCATTGAAAGATCATGGAGAACATGTAAACATTAGAAAATGTACCTTTCCTGTTTTGTCCAGCAAATTTGTAAATATACTCAATAACTGTGATTACTTCACTTCTTAATAATTTCCTAAAAGCATTCTGCGGGGTGTGATTATATTTATAGTACCGTATGCGATTTTTTGTATGTTCAAGAGGATTGCAAAATTCAAGAAAAGTAAGATAAACATACGCGGTAAAAATATGCATTTTTCACTTGTTTTAAATGTGTTACATCCCGAAGAAAATTTATGTAACTGGTCCAGTGAAGTGATATTGTTTCTAACTTGCTTAGATTTTCTAAAATACTAGACAAGAGTTGCTCATATAATCGCCCCCCTTAACAGAAAAATTTTGAAAATGTGTTCTGGTTCTCAGTGGTCCATACTGCGTGTGAATCACCTTGTATCCTACACTCTCCGACATCGTTCTCTTGATATCCGCGTCCTCTTAATTTCCCACCTCGCTCTCGTCCACGATACATCGACGATTCCGACGTCTAATGCGCTGTTAGTATTCATGCCGAGCACCGGCCAAGTTTTCTCCAGAGCACGTTAAATATTAAATTGAGTTTCAATTATGTCACTTCACATTTCGTGCTCGCGCTAAATAGTTTCGTGAAGAAGGGCGCGTGTGCGTGCGACTGTTGCGCTCGTCCTTGTAATTATCCTCTCAGGGGAAAGGATAATTTTTCTTCTGTACGGTGGGCGGGAGTCTATTTCGTTTAGTATTTTGCCGACATAGATTTAGTTGCGGAATTTTTGTAAAATATTACTGAGTGTACGAGTAACAAGGCGTTCTGAAACCAGTATAAAGAGATTATGACAGTTGATAATGAGTACAGGTCAAAATACTGTAAAATCGATACCTACTTCATTGCACACGTTGCTAATAGCACTTATTTTTTCACACCGTCTTTTGTTTATTTCTTTGTTATCCCTTTTTTATGTCCTTCTTTGTTTAGAACAAAATTTTCTGAATTTCTCTTAATATTTTAAAATCTAGTAATATAAAAATGTTAGACAGCTACAGAGCCTTCATAGACGTTTACAAGCCACGCCATCATCGAGCTTAGGCAACCAACATTGCTCGGTTGGTACTGTCAACAAAAATTCCCTTGGCGTCACCAATATTAATAAAACTCAAAAAAACTGTTGTTTTGACACCGAATAAACATCATGTAAAAATGTTGGCCAAAAAGGACTTTCCTGGACGAGCTCGCTTTTGGCAATTACAGAAATGCAGTTTCTAACTGAGGTGTGGATTATACTTTTCCGTTTTAATAATTTGGCTTCGCTTTTTAATCGATCACCTTTTACATGTCATATTATTTTACGCCCACATATTTGACCACTTCGGACTCAATTACTTCACATTCATTTTTATTTCACTGCCTCTGTTTCATTCTGTCTGACTGTAGTGGACGTGAAGTATATGGGGACATTAAAGAATATGGCATCTAAAAAGTGACATATTTCGTTTGGAAAAGGAATTCTTAAAATTGTATTTTGTAGAGACCTTAAATATTATTTTATTTTAATGCATATTTGGCAAATTATTGAAATTTGTTTTTTGAGATTTGTCTCTTTGACATATGATTCCGAATAGTATTTCACCTCATGACAAAAAAAATTGAGTCCGTCTAGTCGTATTTTTATTTCTTTGAAGTTTTCAAAATAATGTTGTTTAATTTTTAATGTTTCTTCTACAGACATATCATGCAACAATTACAAAATTACTATTTTATGTTAGAGCTTAACTGTATCTTAACCACAGTATTTAGTCGAGGAAATAAAGCACAAAAAGAGCCGAAATCTCCGAAATTTTTCGATCAAGTCGTATCAAAATGGGTTTTTTTGTATTCGCTTTCTAAAATTATGTGGAAAAATTGTATCAACATTGTATTATGTTTTTCGGCCAAACTGCATTTGTGCAGTGCAAAATGCATCCGGAAAATGCATTTTTTAAAGTCAGAAAAAATTCATAACTCGGTTAATAATGCCTGGAATTGACTCAAATCAGGTTATCGAGGTCGCTGATCCCGAATATGACCTTCAAATTGGTCCATCGCCGACCTGGAGCTTAGGATTGACGATGAACGTCATCTCCGAGGCTTCTCCTGAATTTCACTGTTAAATGCAACGAGACTTGACACCCGGGGGTTTTTCGGGTCGCTGATTCCTAATCTGGCGTCGGCGGGCACCCCCCGGACACCTGATGCACCGGAACCTGGACATGGACGTCATCTTCGGGAGTTTTCCTGTAAAATTGGCGTAAACGAGCCGAAAATCGCATCAGGGGGTTTTTCGGGGCGCTCTTCTCGAAATCATCTTATAATATGACGCATGCACGAACGTAGGCCCCCAGACCGGGGCCCTCGAAAAACTATCCGGGCCCTATACGTCAGTTGATGATGAAAATGATATTTAGTAGAATATTTTCAAATTAAAGTTAATAATTGATTAGATTAGGATAAAATGGAGTTAGATTATATTTGAGTTAAATTAAATTGAATTTAAGAGTAGATTAGAAATGGCAATTGATTTGGAAATAAATGATTTTGATTTGTTTTTGAAACAACACTTGCATACATTGTGACATTCATTCAATTTATTCCCTCTATTTTCATCTTGCATGCTTTAAATGAGATCAACAATTGCAAACAAGTTATTACAGTATTAACGGCAGTCTCAAATATATTGAAAATTCACTGTTTATTGATTTTTTTGGCGATGACCCCGATTTCAAGGTCCAGGTTCCGGTGCACCAGGTGTCCGAGGGGTGCTCGCCGACGCCAGATTAGGAATCAACGACCCAAAAAACCTCCGGTCAAGTGTCATTGCATTTAAGAGTGAAATTCAGGAGAAGCCTCGGAGATGATGTTAATCATCAATCCTAAGCTCCAGGTCGGTGATGGACCAATTTGAAGGTCATATTCGGGATCAGCGACCTCGAAAACCCCCTGGGCTCTGATTTGAGTCCATTCCAGGCATTATTAACCGAGTTATGAATTTTTCCTTTCTTTTAAAAAATGCATATATTCTGGATGCGTTACGCACTGCATAAATGCAATTTGGCCGGAAAACATAATACAAAGTTGATACATTTTTTTCACATAATTTTAGAAACCGAATGAAAAAAACTCCATCTTGATACGACTTGATCGAAAAATTTCGGAGGTTCAGTGCTCTATTTCCTCGACTAATTCCATGCAGACTATCAGCCGCATGCTACCCTTGCATGTTTCTGTTTGCACCGAATCGTAAAAATTTATATTGTAACAATTTATATTCAACTTTATGTCATTTTTATGCTCCTTCCTTAAACAGTATTTGCGGCGAATATTTTACTTCGCAGATGGAACGTCAATCAAGCTACAAAACTTTGTAAAACAGGCACCAGAAATTGTTGCGTTTCCTCTATCGAGCGGGGTTTAATCAGGATTGATACTGGTTTCGTGCCAGATTTACTAAATATAGTAATAATTTTACATATAAAAAGTAAATTGATTCACAGATTAATATAAGATTTGGATCAAATATGCTTTCGATTATTGCTCTTTTTCAATTTACGGGATGCCAAAATTTAAAACCAATTTAAATTTTTGATATGTTCTACTCTCATATCGATAGTTAGTACGAAATAATAAAGAAAAGCATTTAACGTGGGGTAAAAGTGATATAGTCAAGAAAAAAAAAATTTCGTAATAAAAATAATTTTTCTCTTTTTGACAAACAATAAATTCACTTTTATCTCGAAAACGATTGGGGTTTTCAATTTTTTATAAAGGATGTCCCAAAAATAACGCAGGATTTGAATTGTGCGGCATTTTCATTCCGAGAGTTAGCAGCATCGTGCAGGGCAACATGTTGTAGTAAACACGTTACAGTTAGACAAAATTCTTTTAATTTTCTGCTTTTCTTGATCAAAAAACTTTTACCTGAGGAATGTCTTCTCAAAGAACGCGCACTTTCTAGTCGGACGCTCTGTATGTTTGCATTAATACCCTTTCTTGGTATGACCTGAGAAATTACCACCTCCAATATTTCCAAATTATTCTGAGAAAGAAACAAGATTATCTAAAACAGTGGTGCTCAAACTTTTCGAAGTTGTGACCCCCTCTTATATCAAATGTTTGCTTGTGTATCCACACCCTCCCCCCTCCCCGCTCTACCGTACTTACCCGGAGTTACAAATACAAAGTACTTTTACATAAAACAATAAAAATGTTAACTAAAAAAGAACTGAACCAATTACATTCTGACAATTGTCCAATATAACGGTCGTACATATACATACAGAGAATATCGCATAGGTAGATATTTGTGTCTTCGACATGCTTTAACTTGAGCTGGACGACATCGTTGTAGTATATTTTTGTCTCACTGGCGTTAAAAACTTGTCGAAAACATAACTGTCTGCGTATATAGGCATATATATTATCCAGGACTGTAGCCGCTCTAACCACCTTAACTAGAAATATGTGCTTACTGTATATTAAATTTGTTCAATTTGAAACAACAACGCTGATCCTCATTAATGACAAAATGAAATTGAATGTTAACTTGGAATTGAACAATCCCGATCGTGTAGAACGTTTATTTCTATAAATTACACAGCCACACAAAAAAAGTCCAAACCCCTTGTCGATGAATTTCGGAGAAAAGTGAAATTTTTAGGTGAAAACGCCCAAATATGGGTCAAAATAGATTTTTTTTCAATATTTGTCCAGATATATAAATTTCCTAGTAGGTAGTTGGAGGTGCTGATCACGGTGCCATTGGTAAAATTCACCCATGACCTCGATATTTTTCAGAAAATGCTTTTTTACGTACCTGAATATGAAAAAAGTAATTACTAAGAAATTCATAAGAAACATAAGGACTTTATAACAACCAACAGCTTTAGGATTAAAAATTGAAAAAATTTATAGAATTTTAAAATTTAGGCGAAGTTGTTGGATGAAAATATATATTAACTTAAATACAGAATGAAGAAAATTAAGCAAAAATTTTTATAAATTGATGAACAATACTGTCATTGGAAAAACCATGGAAAATGTTAGAAAACATAAACACGTAAAGTTAGTCACTAGATGGTCAGGTAAATATGATGCAAGCCGTTATATTTTAAAGCCAAATTTTGATAAAGGTAAGAATTGAAATGAAACGATTAAACTATTACATTTAATAAACCTATACAGGGATGGTCAGAAGTACGGAATAAAATTCATATCTTTTGAATGAGTTAATTTTTTTTTAAAACGCCGAAACACGTTAACTGATTTTGATTTTTTCCCATCTTTCGGTTATATTAATATTTTCTTCAACCCCCTAACCCTCAGCTACCCCTACTTTTTTTTCAAATGGAAACATAAGGCATGAGGGGGCTCGTTGAAAAGCTTATAGAAAACCGAATCCAGCCATACCAAATAAACAAGCTTCATTTTTTCAATAACGATTTTTTTTTCATTTAGAAATTGAAACAACTAGATAATTTACAAAAATAAATTCAATGTCGCAAATGCTGAAAATGTCCTCCATTCACTATTTGGCATTCTCCAGGACGATAGTAAAAGCTGTCCACAGCATTCTGAATGACTTCAGCTGGTAAATTATGCATCTCCGCCCTAATCTTGTTCTTTAAATTCTCAATATTATCCGGTCTGTCCTGGTAGACTCTTTCTTTCAAATATCCCCAAAGAAAATAATCCAGGGGTGTTAAGTCGGGGGATCTTGGCGGCCATTCAACTGTACCCCGTCTACCAATCCAGCGATTTGGAAACATTTCATCTAAGTATCTTCGAACATCAATACCAAAATGTGGGGGAGCGCCATCTTGTTGGAACCAAATTCTTTCATTCGGTATATCTGGATCAATTTCATGAGGGAAAATCACAGCTAGAGCAGGTATCAGGTCAAATGTTAGGAAATCCAGGTAGCGTGCGGCAGTAAGATTTTCTTCAAAAAAGAATGGGCCCAAGATTCTGTTGTTGATGATACCTGCCCATACATTAACTTTTTGTGGATGCTGCGTATGCGATTCGCATGTCCAGTGTGGATTTTCCTGGGACCAAAAGCGATAGTTGTGCCTGTTAACCACTCCATTTAAATAAAACGTAGCTTCATCCGAAAAAAGTACGTCTCGTTGAAAACCATTATTGTCGTCACACCGTCTCATCATTTCCTCACAAAATTGTAATCGCCTATCATAATCGTCTTCCAAAAGCTCTTGGACAAGACATACCTTATAGGGGTGGTATTTCTCTTGTTTCAGAAACATTCGAATTGCAGTTCGAGAAGCATCGTGATTGCGGGCCAATGAAACAGTTGAAGTATGAGGATTTTCAACAAGTTCTAATGCAATGTCTAATTTCTTTTCTTCATTCAAAGCACGTGCCCGTCCAGTTTTGGGCAAAGTCTGTACTGTACCGTGTTCCTCAAATTTGTGAAATATTTTACTAACTGTCCCTTGCGAGATTTGGTTTTCGGGATATTTCGCATTAAATAAATCGCGCACTTCAGCCTGACTTCTTATTTTGTCTCCACATCCAAGCAATATCAAGATTTCGATGCGTTGCCTTTCCGACAATACCATTGCAATTCAGTAAATAACTTGATTTTGACACAATAGTAACGTTTCGAACTCCAATTTACAACTAAAGCGAAAAATTAACCAGAAAGCCTGGCAAGTAAGTGGTGCCAAAAAAACGCAACATAAAAAATATATCTTTTTTGCGTTAGCAGTGATAGGTACAGTTTCAAATTCTTTATTTTATTCTGTGCAAATTCATGGAGGATAACACTGAAGATAATTAAATTTTATTTCACTTGTTAAGTAGGTGTTTTATACAACCCTAAAAACCTTGCTATTGAAAAAATAAAACTTGTTTATTTGGTATGGCTGGATTCGGTTTTCTATAAGCTTTTCAACGAGCCCCCTCATGCCTTGTTTCCATTTGAAAAAAAAAGTAGGGGTAGCTGGGGGTTAGGGGGTTGAAGAAAAATTAATTATTATATAACCGAAAGATGGGAAAAAATCAAAATCAGTTAACGTGTTTCGGCGTTTTAAAAAAAATTAACTCATTCAAAAGATATGAATTTTATTCCGTACTTCTGGTCAACCCTGTATATGTAGGATTTAGTATATTAGATATTTCGAAAACAATTGTGCATGATTTTTGTTACAACTACATTAAAAACAATTTTATGATAAAACAAAATTACTGTACACCGACACTGATTCTTTAATATATCATGTATGAACAAATTAAAGAATATTAATAAACTAGTAGTAATTACTTTTTTAATTTTCAGGTATGTAAAAAAGCACTAATTTTGAATTTTCTGAGAAATATCGAAGTCATAGGTAAATTTTACTAATGGCGTCGTGTTCAGCGCCTCAAAATACTACTAAAATGATATACAGGGTGTTCTCAAGGTTGAGTTATTTATTTTAACAGCTGGTAGAACTCATAAAAAGTCGATTTACTAAAAATCGTTTATATAAAAGTTATAAAAATCAGGTTTGCATTACAAAATTTTTAAATTAATCTCAATTTTTTAAAATAATTGCTAATAATTGCTTCATTTGGCATCTTTTATATAAAAGATTTTAGTAAATCCACTTTTTTATGAGTTCTACCAGCTGTTAAAATAAATTACTCAACTTTAAGAACACCCTGTATTTGGACAAAAATTAGGAAAAAATCATTTTTGACCCATATTTGGGTTTCACCCAAAAACTTCACTTTTCGCCGAAATTCGTCTACGTGTCATTAATTGTGACTACAAGATCGTGTAATTTCTTCGGAAATGATGTGTGGGTCTCTTGGGTTACAACTTTTTTGTGTGGCTGTGTTATTTAAAAACTTAAATAACTTAAAAAAGTTAAATCGAATTGTAAAAAAACCTGTAGTAACTAAAGTTGAAGAATGAAGTGTAGATTTAAGAAATTACCCAAAAAACAGGCATCTTTGTATCTCATGATTTTTTTAAACATGTCAAATAAATGTACGTAAATATATTTGAAAAACCGTTAACGATCACGTGATACTTCTTCCTACTTCCTCAGGAAGTAGGGACCCACATTTTTTAAACCGCTGATCTAAAGTTATTGTTTTTTCAAAATCTCAACTTAAGAAATCAAGGATTAATAAATCATTTATTGTTTCTTCTATGCTAAGAAACAGTTCTCAGTAAAGAAATATATCGGAACAGTGAAGTACCTACCAGAAATCCTGTTGGGTACTGCGGGAAGGGCCCTATTTCCCTGGTGGCAACATGACTGGGTAGTTCGGAACGGCCTTTCCTGAATTTTTTTCGTCGAAGGCGCTGTTTCTCTCTTATGAGTAAGGCGGCTTGCATTCCGGCAGCTGCTGCTGTGCTCATGCAGTGGAAAAGTCACGTGGAGCATCCATCGTTGCACAACGCGCACGCACAAGAGCACTCTTTACCTTTACGCGACTACGCACAGAACTTTTATTCTCCATAACGGGAATTTTTTATTTGTACCGTTTTAGAGTTATCTTTAAGCATGCTTTGATTTTATTTTTCTTCCTTTTGATTATTGTAAGGTGCTGTTCTACTTTGTGAACCTCATCCTTCCACATTATTCTTGTAAAAGACCACAAAATAGTTCTCCAGATATTTAGACAAATTAAAGTGTAGAAGGCATCTTTATATAGTTACAAAAATACTTTGTAGATTGTAGACAGCTAGATTTCTTGCAGTTATATCGTAGATTAAAGCTTTTTGTTGTAAAGCGAAGCGTTTTCTCTCTCGGCAGTCTAAGCGTAGGTATATATAGCAAAAAATTCGAAAAATAGTGAGTGAAGCGATTAGTTGTATATTTTGATATGTTTTCTCTATAAATTGTGGCCCCTTAGTTTTGTCCCGTTCATTTCCTGTTAATTCTTGGTCGGTTTCTCCACTACGGTTAATATGTTTAGAGTCCTGTACGGTTTAATTATATAGTCTTCTTATCCTGGGTCGAATCTGATCCTCACAGTTTGCATTTTATTCGATTAAAGTCGCTTAGTTCATTTCTCTAGGCACATCGTTTAACCCTACGTCAATCTCTTTGTGTTTTACGAAACCATTCCTTTCTGTTTGACCAGAGTAAGACGTACAAAGGGCACTTTATTCTCGTCTCTGATTAAACTTTTGTTTATTTTCACAAACTTCTTAAAAAGGATCATTATCTTTCTGCTAAACTCCTAAATCATTAAAGCCTTTTGAAGTTAAGAAGTTATGGATCAATGCAGTTAGTAGTATGGTGAGATCTCTGACCAAATGGGGATTAAAGAAAACTAAATTTTCTGAACATAGACGTTTCGTCTCTTTATTGAGACATCTTCAGGGCTATCAGAAATAGATTTTTGGCATTATGAATAAAGTAAAAGTTTACCAGTCATAACATAGGTAATGGGAAAACACACATTAAAAAGATATAGTATGGACAAATATATTTGTTCAGGTATAACATTAGTGGAGCACAAGTATTCCAGTTGTTTGAAGAACAATATTTTAGTTGGTATAGACACTGATAACAACTATATTATCTATACTGAATCTTTTTCAATATATTTTTGTTATTACCTGGTATACATTTATATTACTCATAATACCGAAAATATTTCTGATAGTTCCGAGGACGTCTCAAATAAGAGACAAAACGTTGACATTCAAAAAATTTTCGGTTTTATTTAATCCACATTTGGCCAAAAAACATACCACACTTCTATACAGGATGTTACAAATTTAGTAGGTCAACCAGCTAACCACATATAAATAATGGGACTTTTCTTATGCCACTTCTCATTTCGGAGACCCATTTTCAAAATACAGGGTGTCAAAATTAAAATTTAAAGAATGATATTAGAGATTATTGATCACTCCGGTGATTGTAGGGATATTTATTTGCAATTTAGTACATACTTATTTTCATCATAAGTCGGCACACTTTTTTTGTAATTTCAGTTTAAAATATCAAAACGCGAACGGAGGGGAGGGGGATTGCAGTACCCATAAACTCCCTATTTTTTTTTGAGTCGTAAACAAGGCTCCAAATAAAAATCTTACAAGAGTGAATAAAATAGAATAAAACGCCGCTTTATGTAAAAAAAATATTCAGAAAGCATAGGCATACTCAAAAAAAAATAAGAGGTAAGCTTTGATATTTTAAACCAAAATTACACAAAAAGTGTGCCGACTTAAGATCAAAATTTGTGCTAAATTTCAAATAAATATCTCTACAATCATCGAAGTTATCAATAAAAATATTTTTTTTAATTTTGTGGCATAAGAAAAGTCCCACTATCTTGCTCCAAGAATATGTGGTTAACTACTTGGCCTACTAATTTGTAACACCCTGTATATTAATTTCATTACCAATTTAATGGTCGCTATTTCACTAGCGCATTCGCCATTTTTTAGAATGTCTAGAAAAAGTTGCATCAACTCGTTCAAGTTTATAATATTTTAATTTACATATAAATGAACTTTACATTAATGGCATATGAAAGAAATGATTTCGTATGATAATAAAGTTAGATTTTATTTAGCAGAACGGGTGTTAATGTTTTAATATATGAGGAGATATATTATTAGGAATTAATTTCAGTGAAAGGTCTTAAATTATTATTTTTTCAGTACTCGATATTAGCTTAGGATTTTTTCAGGTAAATCAGTGTGTGCGAGTATCATCAGTTAATTTTTCAAGTTAGAAACAAAATTATTGAAAATGTTTTTATCAGGAGAAGGTATATTTTCTAACCTAAACCTGTTCAGTCAATAAATCACTTTGGAGAAAAAACTAACATTTTTAATATTGTTAGATACAGGGCTACGTCGTATCTTGTTTGTTATCTTTCTATACAGGAAAAAATAAAATAGTTTTAATAACTTTTTTTAAATAGAACACCCTGTATATTTTTCCATAATTGGTCGGAACGCTTGATCTTGATCAAAGAAGTATGGCATAGTCTAACGTGATAGAAAAAAAATATTACGATTTATGAAGCAATAAATTTGTTATCTTAAACATTATGCTTGTAACACTCTTTTGGTCATATTTACAAAGTACATAAAAAATTAATCAACAAACTATGAGGATATATTCTCGAAAATAAAGCAAATAAGTCAAAAAATCTGTCTTTTTTCAGTAGAATTTCATGTCTTTAAAAAAAAATCCCATATTCAAGAGATTTTTGATTATTTAATTTATTTGAAAAAAAATATTCTTGTATTTTTTTCGTAATTTGTTTTCGATTTATTCAATATCTCACAAGATTGCGGATTATGAACTGAAAATTGTATATATTTTTTTAATATAATTACTTAAAAATCCAACTTGCTACGAGAAAATCAGATAAATATTTTTTTTCCTCCAAATAGGGAACATAATTAAAATACTTGACCAAGTTTCTTTAAAAATCAGGGACGTAGAAATTTTTTTTCGCAATTATCTCCTCAAAGAAGCATTATAGAAACAAATTATGCTGTTTTCTTTGTGTGTTCTATGTGCCTTTGAAGTTTGTTGGATTTAAAAAAAAAATATTTTCTGGAATTTATTTGAATTTTCTGGATTTTAGCTGAATTAGTATGTACTTTAAAAAGGAGTAAAAATCCATACGAAACAATAAAAAATTTTTTAAGAATGAAAATTCACCTCGTACATCAAACATGATTGAGTTTGGGAACCGCATTTAAAAAACTTTTCACTTTCCTCCAAATTTCAACCCAAATATTATACTTTAACGCACCTTTAATGTTAGGAAAAGAACATTCAGGTCCACAATGGCGTCTCATGCGCTCGAACCTACTCTATTAACGTAAAAAAGCGCATTCATACCGCGGTTATTTAAAGGTTACAATGGTTCCTCTACTAAATGTCATCTCGGCCAGTGTGGAATTTGATGAATTAGTTTTATACACGAGGTAACACGCTCGTCTGACATTTCCATAGTGCGAGGAATAAGATTTATTATTTACCTATAATAAATAACGCTGTCGTGACGAAATCCCAGGCTCGCACGGGTCGAAATAGCATAAAATACTTTTAATGCGTTCATGGGTACACCGGAGTTAATATAGCTGTCGTAAAATATTTACGATTGCGCCAAAATGTCGACGGAATGAAAATATTGTTAAATATTGCTATGTGAATGGGACATATTGTATTGGAAGTTGTCTTACTGTATTGAGTTAACGAGAACAGAACTATGAAATATCAGAAATTGTATTTACTTTGCGTTGACAATTCGAGTATTATTCGATAAACATTAAATTATTATGCGTTATTTGACTAATAATTTAAATATAAATAGTGAGTTATTTATGATAAAAGTGTTAAAAGTGAGATTTTATAACCCCACGAACAAAATAAAATTACTTTTAACAAATGTATCGTATCATACAATATTTTTTGTAAAACTGTTATTAAAAAAAATGCCGTCGGTGAGCTTGAACTCTCGATCTATCGTTTACGTGTCGGACGCGTTAGCACTGAGCCACCCGTTTGTTTTAATTATGTGACAATAAAGTGTATACAGGGTCGGAAAGTCCCCATGGTTCATCGGGCGTTACGTGAGAGCGATAAAGAAAGTCATAGAAATCCGTGCGATAGAGAAAGATGGCTATAATGAAGACGTTTAATAGTCACCGCCCGTTTCGTCCTTCCACAGATAAGATCCACTTATAGCCATCTTTCTCTATCGCACGGATTTCTATGACTTACTTTATCGCTCTCACGTAACGGCCGATGAACCATGGGGACTTTCCGACCCTCTATATCAACTTGGGTACTGAATAACGGATATATAAGTAAAATAGTTGTAAGTTGTTTAGTGTTTATTAGTATCTACAATTACAGCTGAAGAAAATACGGGAAATGAAAGTAATTTAATTATTCCATCAGATGTTGAAAAAACTTAAAATAGGGCAACTTTAGATCTGTTGCCTCAGAAATCGCGGCAACAATATATAGCATATAAAAGACTTATTGAATGTTGTAAAATGATTAAAGTAGCTGACAAGTTCATTGAAAATGTACTTTTGGCTTACTTCAAAGAAAAATGTAAGTTATGGATGACGTCAACGCTGTGTCTAATAATTTCTCTATGGTAAAAGCTAGTTTGCAAAGCAAAAACAACGTGGATATAAGCAAGTATTACAAGGTAACAGAGTTTTTTATATTCTTTCTAAATTTATTAATACAGCTTTCTATTATCTTGAGAAGAATGCATATTACTATAATATAGCATGTTGCTGTGTTTTTTTACACTAGCGTTAAAAGAGTTTTTGACACGTAACATTACAAAAATCAATTTTTAGTTTATTGAATTAAAATTGTTATTGTTTTAGACACACTATAAAATTTAAAGGGTTTTGATTGAATATAACAGACATTCCTTGTCATTAATTCACAGCCCCACAAAAAAAGTATCTAATCTGGTATTCAGACCCATGTATTTCCATGTATTTTTTCCGCTGAATCCGAATCTGCCTTCAGATTTGGCCCAACGGGTCTGAGTTTCCGCGAAAATTAAAAAAACAGGTCAAAATTCACAAAAAACGTCATTTACGATCGACGAAAGTTATAAAAAATCAAATTATTCTACCAGCTCACTAGACGTATGATTTTTCAATCGTTTAATTCCAATTTATAATCATAGAGTCAGACAAGCTGGTCCAATTTCATTCAAAAACAGAAAATAAATCAAAATGCCATTTTCATGGCATAATTCGTGTTGCAGAGTTCTGTATTCATCTTTTTATCCACCCACCCATTTATGAATATCTTTCTATCCAGTCGTTCATGCATGAATACGCATATTTATTCATCCACCTGTACCACCTATAAAACCCACCCATCTATCCATCTACTTTTTGTACTCAGAGATGAGATAACATCCTAGAAGATTGAGAATGCAATAAAACTTGTAGAATACTCTACTTTCTAAACAAAAGAAGACGATATCTATAAATCATTATTATTTTTGTTGCTATAACGTGTTCTCTTTTCTTCAAAGGATCTATGCAAAGGATTACGCTTTCGTTTAGTCCCTCTATTTTTCGTTTTTCTTTTTAACAACCAACAAAAATCGGCCATCATGTTGTGATCCCATCTTCCTTGATATCGCTGTTCTATAACCTTCATATCCTGATGAGATTGTTCGCCTTGTTCTTCGCTATAATCTCTAAAATTTTCAGGTAACCAATCCTGATGAAGGAAGTGCAACTTGTAGTCCATCAAACATCCCAGGTCTTGGAAATCTGTTATCATTTTTGATATAATTTCTTCGTATTTAAGGCTCTTATATATATA